>NC_092460.1:65897715-66199374 GCF_047495875.1 Pithys albifrons albifrons
GTTGCTCTTTCCTGAATGAGTTGTCAACTAAGTAAGATGAGATTTTTATGTGCTATTTCTGCAGCACTTTTAGCTTGCAGGTAAGAGGAGCAAAAACCAACTAGAGGAGGGCTAGCATATGAACATTCACATTTCTGTAATATGTAGTATTAAAACACCAGTACTTTTTTCCTAAGACAGAAAACAATTTCTCCTTTGTTTATCCAAGATGTGTTACTAACCTTCACTTTTTTTACTTCAAACTACCAAAATTTTTCAAGTGAAGCAATTATGTCATAAATTAGTAAACTTTGTGAAAATTTGTCTCTTGATCCAGCAATCTGATTAAATAAACTTACCATTCGTAAAGCCTTAGCGAATGACTCCATTGCAACAGACTCTTTCCCAGGTGTTCTGACAGCAAGTTCTGCAACAGCATTAGCCATCAGCATCTCTGAACAACCTATTCATTGAAGACACACAGAGGTTATATATCTGATGAACAGTAATACAAAATGTGTAGCATGTACAAAGAATCTCATATTCACCTCCACCATACACAGTTCTCGTGTCCTTCACAGTCTGGGCAAGAACACAGAGAGCATCATGCAAAGACCTCTCTGCTTCATCCAGAATCTGCTGTGTTGCTCCACGCAATACTATGGTGCAAGCCTCGCCTAAAAAGCACAAATGCCAAAAGATTAAAAAAAGAAACCAAAGACACAAAAAGAGGCTATCACAAAGCATTTGCAAAGGTTTTGCTATCACTGTAGTCAAGTATTTGTATCTCTTAATTTTGGAGGAAAAAGAAAGCATGATGACATCTCACAGACAGAATGAACACTATGCTATTACTTTCATTCCACATCACCTTATTTAACAGAAAATTAGTATCACCTCAAAACAATGTGTTGAAAACTTACAGTACTGGCATTTACCAGAACAAGCTCTCAAGTTCTTTAATAATGATGTTACTACTATTCCTGTCGATTTAATCTCCCAAAGCAGAAATCTTGGTTCCCATCCTTAAGAATGGTTATGTTCATTTGCATAACACTGAACAGATGTAATTTCAACCATGAACATGTATCTATCTTTAAGGGGTTTTACTGAAGAGCAAAGCTTTAGTAAAAATGGTTACATGAAATTCCTATGGTTACAAAATTCCTATGCCATACTGGTAACTGAACAGCGTTGGCAGAGGGTTAACACAAAGGTTACCCCATGCCATTAGTGATTACACACTTACCCATTGCTACTCCAGAAAAATGAATCAGTTTATCTTCTCCAATCATGACTTCTTCAATAAGCTTGCAGCTTCCTAGTTTTACTAGTTCAGGGTGATCAAAGGTTGATGCAATTTCACCACCTACAAATGTAAGACCATACAGAAATCAGAGCTCACAATGAAAGCATCTGTTCACATACAGTGTATCCAAGTGTGAAAAAAATCATCTTCATAATTGTCCCAAAATAAATTCAAATTAGCAATATCAATAACCAAAACTTTCTCATGGCAGCACATGGCACTAGAAACCTTCAACCAATGCTGATATATCCTTAAAACACGAATATTTGGTTTGACATCACACAGACTACAACGCTTTTGAATTCTGTTTGGATAAGAGACTAAATGTTCACCTTTGCCAGAATTAAAATGTCAGGATGTTTCAAGTTTTCGTAATATTTGCTGATGAAGTACTTATCAAATACTAAATCACGTTTCTTATGCTTTAAAACTTGAGCTTGTGGCAGTATTCATTTTGCCTGCATAATGATGGCTGAGAATTAGTAGCCACCACTCTCCTGAATCACAAGTCTCAAGCCATGATGTAGCAGCAATGTTGTACACAGTTTGTAAACAGCCATATTGTAAATAAAACAGGTATTATAAAGACCAAAATATCTCTGAACAGAATATTGTCCTAGTACTTTTCCCCTTCCTATTAGAACATTATTTAAATGTACGCATTCCCCATACATGCTCAGTTATTCCACATTAACTTGCAGCACTGCTGTAGGTGTAGCAGTACAGGAAAAAAACAAGATTTGTAGTAGAGTTTGTGCTTATTAAGAACTTGTTCTTTTTTTCAGCTATACTATTTGATCCAGAGTGGTCTGGTAAAGCCTACAAAATTTTGCTTGAATTCGTTCCAGAATATAAACCATCTTCCTCTCAATCGAGCGTTTGCCTGTATCTATGTGCATACAGACAGTTATACACAATTGTTACTACAGTTCCCCTAAGTTAAACAAGTCAGTGTCTTTTCCTTTCTCCCTGCAAAGCAATTCTCCATCCTCCTGATCACATCACAATCAACTTATGACATTCCAGTTACCTATCTCTAACTTTAGCAATGAGAATCATCTGAAGCATTCCAGAGGTTTAATTTCCATTAGTTACTACAATCACATTTACAGTGAACACTATGCAAAATATCCAGGTTGTTCCAGTCATTTGAGGTCCACCTCAAGTCAATGACTCAGGCCCATGTTTTTAACAAAGGGTGACTCTTTAGTCTATCATCATAATCAAAAAATAGCCATTTAGAACAAGGTGGCATTATAGAATCAAGAATTAGTACTAACTTGTGAGTCATCATCTTACTCTTTCTATTGCTAAATTTTGCCTTTTCCCTAGAAAGTAAGCATTTCAAAATCCTATCAAGCAGGGACCTACCTGAAAATATTTTCAAAAATATGAAAGAATTAGTAACTGACACTAACTTGCTAAATTATATCCCACAGTTACCATTATCATAATTTATTCACAGATGCTGGAGGTAAAAAAAGTATGTTTAAGTATGTTTAATGTTTACTGAAGATCAAACCAATATTGTGTCCCTCCAGGTTTCATACGATGAGATACTCCACACACCTGTGACAAGAGCCAGCCGCTCCACACCAGCAAAGTCTGCATGTTCAATAGCCATGACACCAGCAGCTCCAAAGAGTTGTTCAGGGTAGTTGTAGATCAACTGCCTACAATTAAAACACATCTCTCCATTACACACAGAACAAACCTTCTAAAATACCATAGTAACCAGAACACCAGATTCTCAGTAGCATGGACACAGGACAGATTTCTGAAAGCTACAGAAGTAATCAGTGTATGAGGAACCTGCCACACACAGAATGCTGCACCACACAGAAGCAAATGCAGTGACAGGAAAACATACAAAGCTAAACTCAAAAAATTTCATTTAAACTATGATGCTTTCTAAAATACCCTTCCCCTGAAGAAACATTAACATACTAAGCAGAGAGAGCGCCATTTGCTTTAGGTTCTAAGCACTCTGATCCTAAGTGCCTGCTGGGCAATTGACTATCTATTCTAGCAGAGTGTACTTGAACAATGTGTGAAGTAACATTTTAATTCCTTCATGAATCAAAATCCAAACAGTATACAACTCCACAAGAACAATAAATGGCCAGTCTTGTAATATACACAAATAGACCAGAGAAGATTAATATGTGCACCACTCTCTAGAATGATGTAATCATCTAAAGCCAAATGGTCAATGACCACTCAGGAGTGCTATGCCAGATTACTTTTCCCTTCCAAATTAGAGACTGAGTGTTGCAGAGTGGCAGCAGCTGGGAGAAGGCATCTCCATCAATAAAAAGATGTTTCTAATCTATCTTCAAAAGAGGTAACTGGTGCTGCTGGGTATGCAAAGAGAAGATTCTTCCTACTCTGGATCCAAATGGCCTTGACCTTTGTCAAGCATCTCCTCAGCATTATTTACCTGGCTAACATTTACAGTATGAGATGTGAAGTCAATCTACATGCCTACAAGCAGAAGCCAAATTTACCCAAGAATAAATCTGAAAGTCAAGAGTCAGCCTAGCTGCAATACCCCTAGCCTGGCCACATGAGCTTCCTTAGAGCAACTACCTGCAGCAGGGATGAAGTCAGGGATTTTTCTCTTTTGCATACTTCAAACGATTCATCCATCAAGATGACAAGAGGAGTCCTGACACTTGGACCCCTGTATACGCACCATGTTCACTGGACAGAGTGCTCATTTTGCCTACACTAGAACACAATACATGCGAAGGCACAGATGGAGGGACTAAGACAGTCATCAGTCTGACAGTTGTTCTTACAGATGTTTAACACAAATTTTGAAGGTGAGTTAGAAGATGCATTATGCCCTCAGAGAGCAAATTTTTGCTACTGTGAAAAACAGTGCTACTCTTAAAACTCCTACCCTTTGATGCAGTACTAGGTAATCACCTTCCTAATAAAACTACATGAGGCACTGAACCACCAGGTGTCAAACTGCTTGCACCTGTGGCAGTTTCACTCAAATAAGAATTACTGAAAGACAGAAGCTTTTTTCATCATTAAAAAAGTGGGGTTTTGCACTATGACAGTTTAAAAAAAACCACTCTACTAACAACAAAAAAAGTAAGTTAGATATGAAAATGTCTATTTTTCATACTTCCAAAGATGTGTATAAAAGAAAAGGTTCATGACAGGGTCAGAGACATATGTCAAACACTCTTGAACTGCAAGCAGTACTCCAGCACCTGCATTTTAATGCAGGAAAAAGCAGAGCAGGTTTAATCTGAACTAAATGCATTGAGCATCACAGACTCTTTCAGCAGCAACTGTCCCCCAAAGGGGGCACATGGATATCAAATTCATAACTAAATAAATCTGTTAGTATAAAAGAATTGTAACCTTGCTTCAACTGAATGTAAACATGAATCCCCCTACAAACATTATCATTCTTGTTCTTTAAAACAAAACTAAAACAAACAAAAAGAGGGAGTCCACGGTGCACAAGAGGGAGCACAGAAAATAACACTGGCATCAGTCAGGTGAATCAAACACTAAGCAAGAGCACATAGTGCTACAGATACAGGAATAAATAATGTTCTTCACACTCACACAACACTAAAATATTGCTACTTTGTAACTCTCTCCTTTTTTCAAGAAATACATACCTGTTAATAAAGCAGTTAATCCCATGTTTAAGAATACGCTCTACCTTCTCCTTCATTTTTTCTTTTTCTGCCTGTTCTATTTCTGCCACTTTTGCTGTAGAGTCCACTCTAACGCGAGAGCCAAAAATCTACATCAAGGAAAACAGAGTTCAGTCTCGAAATTCCATTTACAAGGACAGTTTCACAACAGTATTCCGTCACATACCTTAATCTTGTCTGTATCCATACCAGTATTTGCAATAAGAATCTTTGCATTTTCAATTCTTTTTGGCTGATTTACACCAATCTTCTTGTCAAGTAAAAAGCCTGTATAACAGAAAGATCATGTAAGACTTCAAATTAAAAAAGGAGAACAATTAATTTAGATTACTAGAAAATACACTCATATTTAGAATTCAATTTAATAATAATGCAATGTTTCCAAGAAGAAATTTGCAGAGAGATGTGTAACTTTTAACAGCTTTACTTCTTGAGTGCAAATAGAGCCAACACACAAAGACTTACCTTCATCTAAGTAGGAATCAGCCAAACTTCCACCAAGTTTCTTAATGACATGGATAGCCTCCAAATTCCCAGAACCTTTCAACCTAAGGACAGCTTCTACAGCCAGCTTGACAAAGTGGTCCTTATGGTGAGTAAGTAATTTTGATGAAAGAGTTGTTCCCGCAATGTTCATCAAGTCTTCACGGAACTTCACTTCATCATTACTAAAATACACAGTTCAGTTAAAGAGACAAGTCAGAAAGCCTCACTCTCATTACCTACCCCTGAGAGCCTCTGCCCTCTTCTTCCAGCCTGTATCTGCCTATGTCAAGTTTCATTCTGAGGAATTGCACTGAATCCCTGCACTGTCCCACAATATAACCTTCTATTTGAAACATAAATTCCATTAGGAGAACTTTTGCATTCAACTTTAGAAAGTCTGTGCTAACCAAGTGTCAGGCAAGGCAAATAGTGACATTTCAATTCTGAGTAGGAAATCTGAAATCACAAGCTCAGATTTTTGTTTCAGGGAGAAAATTATTGTTCATATTTTGTTCCTGCACATCAAAAGTATTTTAAATAATATCACAAAGCTTCTGTCACTCACCTGAAAAAAAGCAGTATTTTTTTCTTAATTGTTAAAATTCATTAACTCAGTCTTTATACTACTTTAAAGAGAGGGAAAAAATTACCAGTGGTCTATAATTTTCAAATGGACATTACTAACCCATGATCCACAGCTGCTTTCAAAAGAGCCTCTCTTGAAGCCTTTGTGGCTGCTCTCCAGCCTGCAATGATGGTCTGCGGATGAATCTTCCTTGCAATCAGTAATTCTGCCTCCTATTTAAATGAAATGAATAATTATTTTTTAATCCCCAAGGTACAGTTACACTAAGTAAGAAAGACACTTCCAAATCATCAGAGAATTCTGAAGAGCAAGAAAAGCCAGAGAGAGTTATAATATCAAAATTAAAGTCACCTTCCTGGCAAGGATTTTACATCCTAGGCACATATGATCTGCCCTTGGAATATCATCACTAAATTCTAACTTTAAAAGAAATTAACCTCAATATGAAAAGCAACCAGACATACTTCAAAATAGCAATCTTTCATTTCATGTTTAAGATCAGTTTCCTGTTCACTTGTAGAAACAACTTGAAGTGTACTTGAAAAAAACCTATCTTCATTTTTTTTAGGAATTTCGCAAGCTGAAGGATCATTTCTAAGATGCTCTTGATCCCAGTTCCTGGATTTGAGATGATTAGCTGTCTGGCACAGCCCTGCTAACAAGAATTACTCATTTCTCAAGTCTCTTTCATACTAATTTAAGGTTTAGAGTTTGCAGCATAAACTTTTACACACACATAAAACCCATGTAGACTTTAAAGGAACAGTATGAATTCAGGTCTTGGGCAAAGAACAGAATTTGACAGGGTTTTTTTCTCACTAATGTTATGGAAAAGGCTTTCAGAGGTCTGAGCATCACAGCTAGGCAGTGCTGCCTGCTGACCAGTGCAATACCCAGCAAGTGACCTCTAAGAGTGATGCTTCTTTGTTTCACTTGCACAATGAAATAACAGAAAACAATTTTCTAAAATGAACCAACTTATAATACTTGAGAGTTTATAAGTAACAAGGAACAATATCTAAAACAATAAAAAATTAATGATGCAATATCTAAGGGTTGTTCTTTTCCCCCCCTGTCAAATTCAACAGCAACAGAGTAAGGTATTCCTCCCTATACCTTGGGAGCCCTCTTCACAAACACAGGGTAACACACCTCCTATGGGAGGTACCACAGGAATACACTGCCAAACACAAACACATCAGAAAAACTGCAGTATGTTTTACCCTCAGTAATTCAGCTGCCAACACTGTGACAGATGTAGTTCCATCGCCAACCTCATCATCTTGAACCTTTGACATATCTGAAGAAGGAAAACGTGGTATTAATGTTTTGATTCAAAATACTTATCTGATCAATACCAAATACAACTATTTTTCTCTTGCATTAGTTTGGAGAAGAAATACAAATCTTACTATTTATTTAAAGAGGGAAGTTCAAAAAAACCACTACAGAAACACATGAGCCACAAATCGAATTTAGCGTCCTTCAAATTCCTGCTCTTTATTTGCAACCCAGACACCAGTTCTGGCCTGGTGATGGTCAAGAGTTACTCTGCTCTGTCCCCAGTCCTAAAGATGGTCATCAAAACGAAGTACAGCCAGACAGATGCTCTAAGGTACACAAACAGCATCACAGACTATAATAACCAAGTGTGCCACTGAACTACTAATGAACTGGGACCCAGCAAACAGGAAGGCATTAAGGAACTTAACATCCAGTTGTTCTGCTTGTCACCAGAACTGGACCATTGGTGCAGCAACACAGCTGATTGCTCTGTACAGAGTACAGCTCATTGGGTGATAAAGAAAGATTTAAATTAGGGGGAACCAGGAAGAACCTCTGTTCCCCAGCAGATTTCTGTTCCATATTTTCCCAGTGAAAAAAGAGGGGCACACAGTTGTCTTTTGTCCCTTCTGACTCCTGGGACAAACCAGGGTTGAGGGAAAACAAGAACACACCTGAACAGTTTCAAAGAGCAGCACACATTTTACTTTTGCAGAGTACCACAACTCTTGCAGTACCTTGCACTCCTTACTTCAGGATTTCTGCTCCCCCTCCCTTCAATTTTTCACGGTATTTCAAGAATACCTTTCCAAGAACAGATAAAAACTACATAATAAAGTTACAAATAAGCAATATCAAGACTTTAAGAACTCACCAACCAAGACCTTGGCAGCTGGGTTGTCAACTCCAATGGCTTTCAGGATGGTTGCACCATCATTGGTAACTGTTACAGAGCTATCTCTCCCAGTACTTAAAAGAATCTTGTCCTACAAGATGCAAGATTTAGAAAACTAGTTGAAGAAGTCCTGTAACTATTAAAGCTAAATTAAGAGATATGGCTACTGAGAGTCTGCAGCTGCCTTACCATGCCTTTAGGCCCCAGGGTGCTCTTGACTAGGTCACCAATGGCAATGGCACCAACAAAGGACGACTGAAATGAAAACAAATACACCTTAGGGAGCAATTTATTTCTACGGTAATACAAGTAGCTTTCAAGAGGACATTTGAACCCAACCCTTCTACAGCCACACTCCTTTCAATGGAGGCTGGGTCCAAATTTCCTAACTGCTACATTTTGACAACCAGGTAAATATACTTAAATTCTCACAGAAACAAAAAAAGCCTGCCTCAGAGCTGGAAGAAATGCCTTCCAAAAAAACCACCAATCTTTTCAGCTACAGTACAGAATTACTTAGTTTTTGAACAATTGTTTATCTAATTTTCAATATAAACACCACTCCACCTCCCTTCTATTCACAGACATGCAATAAAACAGAGACAAAAGTTCCACATCATCATACACTGAAAGTATTTTTAGCAGTAGAAAAGACATAGCTTAATTACCTCAAGTACTACCAGTTTCTTAGAGAATTAAACTTACCAACCGAGCTGTTTCTGCCTTCTCTTCATCTGCACCTGCTTTGAAGATGTTCACCGGAGCAAGAGAAAGAGATGCCTAAAACACAATTAACATAAGAATATTCCTCTAGCTTTAATAAAATCATGCATTTTATAAGCAAATCGCTGACACTAACAACCTAAACAACGTTTTGACTACTAAAAGTAGTTCTATACCCCATTTGGGTTTGATAAACGGTATATTCAAGATAAATTCATCTTGACTCATTCTTAAAAGCCTATTTTGCAATCCCATAGTCGTTTGAAGGGATTACACGGCCGAGTGGGAGCCGCTCCTGCAGGAACATTCGCTGATGGATCCCCGAGGCTCATCAGGGCATCTCACCCCGGGCTGGGTCTGCGCTGCTGCCGCGCCCCAACCATCACCCAAACCTAACAAAACCCTTTGCTGAGCACACTGAGGCTTTACTATTTTGGTATCTGGGTGGAACCTTTTTTTTATTTTTTGCGTATCAATGAAAATTAATTATAGCAGTAACAGATATATGCCTACAAGGACTAACACTTGCAAAGCACCTAAGGCCTTAAATGAACAAGGATCAAATACCAAAAGAACAATTGTTGCGAGCTGGGGGGCTGCTGGGAGCGGGGGTCGCTCCTGGCGGCCCCGCCCCGGCTCCAGAACCTTCTGGCCCCCGACACCGCGCGGGGATGGGCGCGGCCTCCAGGCCCCACGCGGGCCCGCGGGGAGCGCGGCCGCCGCTCCGCCCGGCCCGGCCCTTCTCCGTCCCCCCTCCCTTCCCCGGCCCAAGCGCCGCGGCCGCGCCGCTCACCATGATGCGGTGCCGGTGCCGGGACCCGCCGCCGCCTCCACACCACCAGCGCCGCCACACGAGCTACAGCGGAAGTGGCGTCACGGCACCCGCCGCTTCCGGCAGCGCGCGCCGCTGTGGGAGGTGCGGGGCGGCCCCATTCCGGGTCCCGGTCCCGGTCCCGGTCCCGGTCCCGGGGGGGGATCGGGTTCGGGGAGTCCTGTACTTTGACCGGGCGCTGTGACTCGGAGACCTTTGGGAAGAAATCCTCTCCCGTGCGGGTGCAGAGACCCCGCAGCAGTGTCCCGGCTCTGCCAGGGGAAATTTAAGTTAGTATCAGAAAAATATTCTTTCCAGAGAGAGTAATCAGACATTGGAATGGCCTGCTCAGAGAGGGGCTGGATTCACCATCCCTGGAGGTTTTTAAACAGACTGGACGTGGCACTGAGTGCCATGATCTAGTAAAGGGACCGGAGGTGGACCAGGGGTTGGACTTGATGATCTCGGAGGTCTTTTCCAACCCAATTGATTCCATGATTCTATGATTCAGATCAAGACATTCTACTTGCAGACAAGCTATTAGTGATGTAGGAATAATAAAGTAGCAAAAATCCTCAAGGACCAGTAATTGAGGCATCTCTGACAGTATCTAGTTTGAGGCTTAACTTCAGTCAGACCAGTTACCTAAGCCTCTGAGCAGATAAAAGTTTGATTGAAGAAGGAAAATAATCTTCACAAAGTCTAACTCTTCGGGAGCTCAGAACTGAAAATTTACATTTTGTTGTGATTTACCTGTAGGGATTTTAACCAGGCCAGTTTGTATCACTATTGGAAATGCTGGTGCTAGGCACACATGGCTGGCAGGATTGCTCCTTCATATTTGGCTGTTCAACCCCAGCTACTTTGAGCTGTCTTCAAAATTCTATTTCAGAACAAAGCATCATTAGGTCAAGAGTGCGAGGCATATGCATTTTTCTGCAATCACTTATATCAGTGCATGATGTTTTATGTGTAATATTGCAGTTAGTCCTCTAACTGCATATATTTTACTTACTATCACAACAGACTTGGTTCATGGATGCATTTCACTCCAACGTGGAGATTTTCTGCCTGTTTGAAACGAAGATATAAAGAACCAAAGTTTGTACTGAACTCCCCATCATGCTAGTAGGGAAATGTTACATGTAATGGATGTTACAAAAGCTGCAGAACTGTTGGCCAGGGATACAAAAACCTTCTTGAGAACTGAGTTTTCAGATGTCTTAAGTTATCTAATCAATATTGTGCATGGACCACGTAATGTTTAAGGACTTATGAAAACATCTCCTGGTATTTCTAGGTTTTGTTCATTTGTTGGCTACATATATCTTTATTTAAATTATGCCTTAAAACACTGGCTTGGAAAGGATTAAAGAGGAAATAGTGAATTTTGATATATCACCACTATATTTTATAGTCTCCAGAAGAAAGCCAAAAGACCACCTGGTCAGGACTCCAACCTTGTATTTTCTTTCTTTCTGAATATATCAGTACTATGCGAACAAACTCCATTTGAGTTTTTTTGAAATCCTAGCATATTGAAACTCCTGGCATGTAATTCACTAGCCAGTAGTCGACAGCAACAGTACTACCACAACAAAAAGATCTAAATCTACATGCTTGACAAAGATGTGACAGAAAACTAGCAGAAATGAAACAAAAGATTGGAGACAAATTTACAGACTTCAGGTCATCATGATCAGTTTTGTTTGTTTTTTTTTTACTACTGTGTAATGAGTACAATACAGGGGGCAGGGAGGAGGACGGACATAGGTATCTGAAGGAATGATTTTTAAAAAAATGCAAAAAAGTTTGCTAAAAAAACCCCCACAACACAGTGACATTAACACTGAGAACTACTGAAGTAACCCACAAACAATTTTTAATGTAAAATCAATAGTTTATTGCCATGCTACAATTTTTTTTTCAAATGAAGTTGGCACTGGTAAAGGGAAAAAATGTTGTCATAATACATAACATTTTTTAAATGCACATTTGGTAAGCTTTCTCAATAATGGCAGCTTAAAACAAGTGAAATTAATTTTTTAAGATTAATGGGGAATGACATAAAAATACACTCTTTCTGCATAGTATAAGAAATACGGAATGTTTGTAAAAACAAATTTATTTAACAGGGAAAATTACTTGAAATTTTATAAACAATTTGGCAATGGTACTCCCACTGTTTAGACTTTTTTATATAAAAGAAATAAAAATCTAGAAAGCTACCTTTATACAAAGTCGCTATATTTATGCCTTTAAGTAGGAAAAAACATTTTATAATGCAAATTAGGACATACAATAATCTTACAATATGATACAATGTAATGACAAGAAAGGAACATACAACATAAGATTTTGGCCTTTGTAGAAATGTCTATTTCTGCATTTAATAAATGCATTTGTGGCACACTGGTGACTATTGTATTCTTACTACCTACCAGTCAGCTTTCATGCTAGTGCGGTACTCAGCTGGTCTGCAGTTTGGCTGAGACACGGAACTGCTTCTGATGAGACAAAAGGTGATGCTGCAACGAAGCAAGATGTGAAAAAGGCAACGTGCCTGCTGGTCGAGCCTCTGTACTGTGGGACACCATACAACACTCCTTCCTTTCATACCAGAGCATTTCTTATACATTCAGTTATTAAGTACCAAAGTCTTACAAGTGAGAACATCCGTGTTCACAATTTGGCAAAATTTCAGGGAAAATACAAAGTTAGTACCAAATATATATTATCATATAAAATGTGGGTGTATGATATACACATGTTCTGATGCAAAAAACTGCATTATTATGGACTTAAATTCACTGACATTCACTCCTATATAACATGACCATTAGAAAACAGGTATAATCTCGACCTTTCACACACTTTAGAATCACTTCCTCTTTCATACACAATAGTTAAACCAATATATATGCAAGTATGACTAAGAAATCAATATTCCTGTAATTATCTGAACTCTGACCACAACAAATAGGATTTTTCAGTACATGTAATTAAATATATTTATATTTTTACAGTATTTTTAGACCATTCCTGGAGAACTTGACCAGCCAGGTCCTCAGGTGTAACAGAGCTATTACATCAGCAGAACTTGATCTGGTAGGAACACATCCAGTGGCCCTTGAAGTCAATATGAATCATTTGTCCAGTTTCAAAGGACGCTGCATGCGGACCCAATAAGCTCTGGAAGGGTCACCCTGCTAACAAGGAAGATTCTCTGATGACATCAAACCTTTTCTCAGACTTCCTTTCCTCCTGACCACAGCAAAGGGCACATGGACTCTGGACTCTCTGGGTTGCTTGGCAGGTGGTGTTAGGAATGACCAGGAACAGCCCCGCCCCTGCACCAGGGACCGGCAAGGTGAGCTTTTGTACTACGGCTCCTCATGGAAAGCAGAGGAGCTGCTTCTCCCCCACTCATTGCTTGGCAATTGGGTCACCATGGTTCTCCTGCATGAGGTCTGGCTGGGACCCCAAGGCATTCAGTACTTTGCAGACACAGAGGAAGACAGTCCCTATTCTGAAGGGCTTGAGCCTATTGTTTAATCATATTTTTTCCATAATCTCCTTTGTATATACACATATTAGCTACATAAAATAGAATGACACCAAAGTAATGGATATAGCAGAAAATGTTGTCACAATATATGTATATTACCACACTAAATAATTACTAAAACTGCAAGAAAAATTTTAAAAATGCCCTTCATAATATATAAAAATATAGAAATGTCCAACACTTGTTTCATTAACTTTATCTCTCATGTTCTATTTCTATCTGTACACCTACATATTCCCAAACAAAATACTGCGTTAATCTGGAGTAAACACTGTGTTAGGGCAGTATCTTCCCAAGACACACCTTACAGCACAGTATCACAAGAAATAATGTATACATGCTCAGAGTTGTAGATGCTAAGTTGCTCTTATCCTTATTTTTTTGATTATGATTCACTTATCTTTCCAAAAGAGGAAGTAATTCCTAAAGATTGTGAAAGAACCTCCATTCATGACTGTCTGTTTCAATCTATGCTCTGTAAGAAGGACATCAGCAAACTTGACTCCATCTTAACGCAGTTTTTTGTGGAATTTCTTCTGGACTTGTTTTTTCCTTGGAGTGTATATGAATTTAAAATAAAGATATAATAAATGAACTTAGGTTTATATTAAGTAAATACTGTCAAATATAAATGCCTGAATTGCTACCTCAAGGAAGAGATGGGAAAGATCATATAATTAAATTCCAAAAATACCTAATTCTATCTATCACACTGAAGGACCGAACTCCTTTAGGGGAAATAGGAGAATTTCAGAATTAAGTCCACTACTAGTTCATACTCCATCAGTCTCATCTTATTTGCAGCCATTAAATAAATGAGTACAGTGCAGAAATGGAATTTCACCATTGATCCCACCTTACATGAAGAGGAGAATACTACTTAGAAACAAAGGTCCAAATCAGATACATCATTATATGCTCAAAGTAGTAACTGACATTAACCAGAACTTCCATTTTTACTTCACCAACAGCAAATAAAAACAATCCACCCTCTCCTGACTCCATCTCATTGAGAAGTGGTTAAAGCAAAAACATGGACAGCCAGATTTTGAGCCAATACACAGTGTTATAAAACTAGTAAAATCAACTGCTGGTCTGTCACCTACCAAAACGCAGCCCTGTTTTGACATTGGTTTGGACTTTGTGCAGCTTACACATTTCTGTGACGTTTTTAACACCCAAGCCCCAGTCAGAGGTGTAAACACACACACAAATATCCAAATATCAGCAGAGGGGGGAAGATTTAACCAATTTATTATATGAAAGGTCTACTTGAACACTTAAATTTTCTATAAAAGCTCTGCAGACTTTGATACAGGAATAGTGCTTCAATGCACACCATCACATTCAATCCCTGTCATATGCAAAACATTGGAGAAGACAAAATCTGTTCTAATGAGTGTTATGTTTTCAGAATTTTTTTTAGTATTATTTTATGGAGTCAGCAAAAAACACTACAAAATTTAAAAAATCGGTCCTCCTCTTGACATCAATTTGAGAAAGATTATTTTCCAAATATAACAATGGATTAAATATTCTCACTACATATTATTTCTAGTACAACCTTTATCATGCGCTTTTGGTCACTGTTTAATCTTTTTTACCAACTCAGTTTCTTTGTTGAAAAGATACACTAATGTCTGTCTTTCCCAAATCACTGCATTAAAGGAATACCTTCAGTTAAAGACTTTCCCTTGTGAAATGTCCTTGAAGGGCTGCAGCCAACAGCATGTTATGGATGAAAAGTAGAACTGATGGAGATGCTACCATTTTTATAGGACCTAGTTTAAGTAAACTTAACATGCCTCATTTAGTAGAGAAAATAGTTACATATTTGTAGTTTCTCAGCCTATACACTCTTGGGCCCAAAATAAATATGATCTAAATACCGTGGAGAGATTTCAACTGAAAAATGAATCCTAGATTACAGAAACTAAATCTAACATCACAGTCTTTAAAGGAGACTGAATTGAAAAAAAATATTTACCACATCTCAAAGGGTAAAGTGCATTGCAACTGCATCTACTTCAAGGGACAGAAAGTAAGGAATGCTAAAGATGAGTAGTGTGACTAACAGGGCCTACCCCGTATGTTTGTACTGTACACAGAATGTGAATGCATTATCCCACCTGTAAAATGTAAGAGGTTAAAAAAGTAGTCCAGGAAAATATGTCATCAGGCTTTTTAGTATAATTAAGGCTACAGAAAGTTGAAATTTCAGTATATTCTCAGTTGGGGGCCAGAGCTAGGAAAACACGATAAAACTTGCAACAACTTAAAAAGTTGCTCAGACCATTCTTTTTATTTGAGACCACTCAAAATAATAGCATAGGACAGTGCACTGGAACTAAGGAAGGATATGGCTGATTGTTGGAATTTCAGCAGGTCACTTACAATCTATCTGAAACCTCTGTTTACATATTTGGCAGTTTTGAATATTCCTTCCCTGCCTCACAGGTGTGTTTTTAGGGTCCAGTTAATTAGTCCAAACTATACAGATGAGGACCAAATCTTTGTAAGCAGCTAGCTAGATCAAACACGTTTGCCTCAAAACACATGCTGAAGCATTAGTTCAGCTCACAAATTTAAGTGAGCTATACACTAAGAACAAGAGTCACACCAGTATTATTAACCAAGAAGTATTTTGCAATGCATGGTAAATTCACTCCAGTATGGACCAAGATGGTCCAAAGCATAAGGTGAGGCAATGGCAAAACTGTGAGAGAGCACTTACAGAATCAATTAGGCTGGAAAAGATCTCTGAGATTATTGAGTCCAACCTATGACTGAACACCATTTTGTCCACCAGACTGTGGCAGTAAGTGCACATTCAGTCTTTCCTTAAACCCATCCAGGGACAGTGACTCCACCACCTCCCTGGGCAGTTCCTTCCAATGCCTAATCACCCCTTCTGTGAAGAATTTCTTGATAATGTCTAACCTAAACCTTCCCTGGTGCTGCTTAAGACTGTGTCCTCTTGTCCCATAGCTAATTGTCTGGGAGAAAAGGCTGACCCCCACCTGGCTACACCCTCCTTTCAAGAGGCTGCAGATACGTAAAATTCCTGGCTCTAGGCAGTCGTTACCTTCTTGAGTACCAAGCTCTCCCTGCAAGTCAACAAGTCTATCACAAGAATCTGCAGAGGCAGAGCATGAAATCATTAATGAGGGCTTTTTTTATTAAATGTTATTTAAGTTCCTCATAATGGTCTCAATGACTCCCAGGTTTTACTTCTGCAAATTATGCTCTTTGCATTATGCATCTGGTATTTCAGTACCATACAGTCTGTAAAGAGTAACGAAAGTCAGAGTGAAAAGGTTGCCTGATACCATGTAATGGTGTGGCAAACATGTATTTCAGGTGCTACTACTGCTGCCACTACTAAATGAGAGAAGACTAAAGGAAAAAGTTAGAGGAACAGAAATACACACCAATTTAAAAGACTTAAAATAATTGTAGTTTGTTTTTAAAAAACTTCAATTCAAATATTGCATGAAGACCCTTAGTGCTTTTTCAGATCTTCAAATGGCTTTTCTTGCATGTTTTTCCTCACAGTTCAAGGGTTATTTTACATCATACCAGTTCACACACAAGTCAGTTCCTTTGCAATCACAGGCTCAAGAGCAATCCTTTCTGCTGCTAGTACCAAGGTGCGCCTGCAATCCTGCCAGAATACTAAGATTATTCAGAGTTTTAATAAACAAAGCAAAATAAAAACTTCTAAGGGTGCATCTGGCATATTCCACAAAGAAAAGTCTCCTTGGATGTACCTGTTAACATTGAGCAGCCATCACTGTAACCAAGTTCACCAATTGCAAAAGGAAAGGAAGTATGCTTGTAGGTAATACTACCTTCAGATAATTTACTACAGATCTAAATTAAAGTATCCTATCACCTAGGGATGCACACTGCTAGAATGTACAACCTTCTATAAAGAACTATCAAGTCCAGTACCCTGCCTCCCGCGTAACCTGTGTTTGATGCTTTAGAGGAAGACAATAACTGCATATAAACCTTTCCAGTTGTGCAATAATGCATGCTGCTGGAGAGCTGGGATATTTCTCTCAGGCATAAACAAGTGGAACACTGGACAAAGACAACTATTTGACCTTCAGGAGTCTTTCTTTGTCAAATGCAGAGAGTAAGACAAACACATACACGACCCTGAACAATAATTAAAGCTAGGTACAAAATTTTGACTTTTAAAACAAGACATTATGGAACAAATAAAAAACAAACATACAAATGCAAAGAAAGAAAAGGACACTGAACTAAGAAATGACAAGAGAGCCTTAATTCATGCAGCCCACCTGTGAATTCCTTCACAAAAAAAAATCCCAAAATTCTAATGGGATTCAAATTTTGTCAGATTTCACAGGGAATTTGATATGCCAGTTGGAATTCTATTTTAGTGGAAGGAGCTTAAGGCTGGATTTAGATGTGTTTATAGCTCTGATCAATGAACATCAACGTGAGCTCTCAAACATCACACAAGTTGAGAAAACTGTGAGGAATTATAAGGCCTTTTTGCCTACGTACAAAAAAGGTGTGGTGTTTATATTCCTTGAGATGAACCAATGTATCCTGTGTGTGTCAAACTGAGTGAATTAATGCATTACATACATTTCATTCTGGAGGAATCACTTCAATGAGAAATGAACGTAAGATATGTATACTGAAAGATTACGTTTACCTGCTAATAATGCACATATCAAGAGGCTTTAAAAAGTGTTATAAATGCCATTAATGAGTATAGGCACCAGACCAGAATATTTATAAATTCAAAACCGGCATGTCACTCAGACTCTAATCAATTAACGAGGCACTGTGAAAGGTGGTGATGCTGCTATGCAGTAATTACTTCTACTGTAGAGTGAAATAGTGTTACCTAGATGAATACTTGCTCTACATTAATTCCCTTTAGTTAGACAAGTACATGAAGTATGCAGAAAAAGTTCTAATAGTCTATAAAAGGCGTTAGTGTTAAGAAATGCAAAGTACTCGCATCTTCAATTTTATAAACTTCACAAAAGGTGCAAATGATTCAATGCTTCCCAGGCTCACATAGGCAGGTCAGTACTGTTATGTCTAGTTTTCCTAGAAGTACCATCATCTCGGGGCAGTGCTTTTTGCAAGCTTGACATAGCAGCAGTTCTTTCAATGTCTATCACAGCATACAGCTCTGTGCGCCTGGTTGGAGTCTGCGGAAGTGGAGTGGTGGGGGTTTTTGGAGTCTGAGGGTTGTCAGAGTCACTGCCACCTTCCAAGTCAACCTGTATATAGTTGAGCTGCCTGTGTTCTAAACTTGGACGCCTAATGTCAAAGTTAAAGACTGTTGGGGTGCAGTCCCGACGTCGTGTAAATTCTACTTTATGAGCACTTGCTGGTACTGTTACATTCTCTGTATTGACATAATTATGCATTAGATCTAGGTTATTGTGGTAGCCATTCAGAGATGGGGTCTTTGGTCCTAAACTGTCATCTTCATCTCTACTCAGCTTGCGGGCTTCCCAAACAGGAGGCAAGGATGGCAAATTCTCATAGTTCAACAGCGCAGTTCTCCTCTGAGCAGAGTTGTTAATGTTCTGGGTGTCTGAGGTACTGGTTGATGTCAAGCGACCTCTCCTGACCCCTGAGGCACTAGGGATTGATAACCTATTGATATTTTCGTACACCATTTTATTACCAGATGGTGTTTCTCTACGTTCATCACTGTCGTACCCAGTGTCCCATTCAGTGTTGTTTGTGCTGCTGCCACTAACTTGATCTCTCCCGAGTTGTTCCAGTTTCTGTCTTTCCATTAACTGCCTTTGAACAGGTGTTGGTCCTAAAACAAACTTGACTCCTTCAGGCTCCAGAAGAACCTGAGCATCTCTGTCATCAGTACACATCTGATCTTCTTTCACCTTAGTTACTTCAGTGTTTGAAAGCTTTGATTCCAGTGGCACATGCACACTTGATCGATTTTTTCTTTCCTCTTGTACTCCAGTAGTGTTGACATAAGTGTGCACCTAAAAGAAGAAGAAAACAGAGGAAACTCAGATGTTATTTGTGTCTTTTTCCCCACTCCAAATTTCTTTCCTTCTTAACTCTGCACTTTTCTAATCAAAGTACCTGAGAAGAAAATCTTGTTATGGCAGGTGTTTACAAGCAAAGGTGCCCTCTCACATTTTGCTGAAGTGTGGTCAGTTTTGGGTTTGTTCCCTGAAATTTTGTTGTTGGTTTTGTTAATGTTACTCTAACAAATTTATATCTTACATTAATTATTTTTATTTGATGTTTTATCTCAGTTGTGCTCTAGTTCTCACTTTTCAGGTTCTAATATAGAGCTCTGCTCTGATGAAAGGAACTTTGGGCTGCCCCCACTTAGCTCATTGTGGCACACAGACAGATCAGTGAGAGCTCTACTTTGTCGTCTCTTACTGTGACAGTGACCAACAGTTACTTTGGCTAAATTTGTCTTTGTAATATCCCCAGTGCAAAGGAAATTCACTGCCCATAAAAGAAAAAAAACCAAAACAACACCAAAACCACAGAGAGACCTAAAAAGACCCCTTCACGCTCTTGCCTTGTGTAGTACTCCAGCAACAAAAACCAGAAGTTAGAGTCCACTGGAAGAATAGTCCACTCTTTCATCAAGAGCAAACAGCCTCCTAGTAACAGAAACTAAAGTAGAAAAATACACAATTCCATATGAAAAGTGGCACTAAGAATTAAAAAGAAGCAAGAGTTGGCACCATATGCCACTAAGGAAGGCAGAAATACACTATGAGGTTATCCCTCCAATTTCCCACAGAGAATCAACATGAGGCTGAATGGGAAAGACTGGATTCTTTTTCTAAATTTTAAGTCCATGTCTGGATACCCAAACAGCAAAAGTACTATTTTAAAGCAGCAGTCATGTAAGCCTTCCAAACCTCCCTGTCAAGCCCTACAAGCTAAAGTGTTATTTACAGCTCACTTGACTCCTACACTGATACTTCAAACTCATTTTACTCTTCAGTAATTCCAACAATAACACCTGAACTCCTCTGTGGTGCTCCTAATAAATCCTTTCCCACAAGATAGTTCACTGCATTCTGCTCTGGTTACCCTCTCTGGTTCCAACACTGCTTCTTGTCACATGCAAAAATCTTCCTAAATCACATGGCATTATTAAGCTTGACTAACATTTTCATCAGCAACCTGAATGAGGAGAGAGAACACATCTGCTGAAAGTTTTCAATCTATCTCAGACTGGTATTGTTTCCACTGAGAGGGATCTCAGCAGCCTGGAGAACTGACCTCACAGAAACCTCAGCAACAGCAAATGCCAAGTCCAGTGCCTGGTAGGGAACCACACCAACAGGCTGGACAGCAACTGACTTGAAAAGTAGCCTTGCAGTGAAGCACTGGGGGTCCATGCAGATGCTAAGTCAAATGTGAGTCAGCAGGGTGCTCTGGCAGCATGAAAACCAAATTTGCACTGGTTTATGTCAGCAATAGCACAGCCAGTAGGTTACGCAACAAGATTATTATCATCAATTCAGCTCTTTGGAGACTGAACCTGAGCTCCCAGTACAAGACAGACATCACCACATTGAAGCAAGTCTAGTTCAGGGCTAGAGCATGTGACGTACACGGAGAAGCTGAAAGCACCATCCTTGCTCCATCTTAAAGAGAGGGCCAGGGAACCCTGTTTTCAACTAACATATAAAGAAGACAGAGCCAGACCCTTTTCAGACATGTTCAGCAAAAGCCTAAGGGGCCGTGGACACCAGCTGTAATAGGAAAAAATCTGATTACATATTAGGGAGAAATGCTTTCATAACAAAGGTGGTAAAACACTGGAACACAGGGCTCAGGTTCTGTGGAACTGTTTGCAGTATTCAAAACATGACCAGGACAAGGCTCTGTGGAGCTGTCCCTAACTTAAAAATTTGATCTAGAGGATTAGAGGTCCCTTCTAACCCAAATTACTACATCATTTCTATTTGCCAAATAGAAGACATATATATAAAGAAGCTTTTTGACCTCTCATTATAACATACAATGTGTTTAAAAATAATTACTGAAATTTTTGAAAATAGTATAATGCAAATACATACTTTCTGTATCTTTATTTATATATAAATATGAATTCCTACAGAGCCAAAACAAACACTTTTCTGAGGTAGCTAAAAAATGGTAGAAATACATTACACCTGATACGGAAAAACACAAGTGAAAGCCTACAGAACAATCATTAGAAAAATCTGAAGTAATGTAGAACCTAAGATGTATGAGGGGAAAAAAACCACTCACTTGCTCTTCTGCTACAAGTAAAGGATGTGTTGATTCTTCACCAACAGAGGGGAGGCGTGCACTTCCAACAGAAGGATGTCTGCTGGAAGGATGTGATGAAGCATCTCCAAAAGATGGGTATCTGGGATAGCCGTTGGGTAAACTTTGTGCATTGAACCCAGGAGCTTATTGAATTTGAAAACAAGCAAGACCATATTAAAATAGAACATTTTACTGTATATGAGTAAGATGTTTTATATCTTAATTTTCAATTCTCAAAAGAGAAAACAGAATATGTAGAACAGTATTAAATATTCACAAGGCTCAATTTTGCTTGGAGGAAGGAAACAGAAAGCAGACATTAGCATCTTCGTATTTACTGAGAAACATGTCTGAAGCAACCACTGAAATCTGGACGTATTACACACCACAGTCCTCCCAGTAAACTCCCTATCCAACTTCTCTTTCTAGCATTAACATGTCTCCATGACAAACAGAGACTTATTTAACTAAGCTTCCATTTCTCTGAAATTAACAATAACCTGGAATTTCTAGTTTTAAATATCAAGCCATCTACCTGAGATTACCTAAAATCTTCTGGTATTTTTGAAAGGACTCCACTCTACCCATCCATCTACTCAGAGCAAAAGAAAGATTGAAAGCCACTGCACATGTGATTTTACTAGTACTTTCTCCCACTAATAAAAAGGCTGGAACATTGCCCAGCATCAACATTTCTCAGAAATGCTACGGGTAAAACATGTTGATATATTATAAAGCAATTCAATAGATGTATTCGTAAGTGTTCTTATGCAACAACTAAGTTCTCAAAATTATTTCTTAAAGGAGGAGAACTTTATTAAGGCAGTTCTCCTTCCAAGACTTAGGGTTCTTGAAAAAGAATCCTCAGCAAGTACCTCATGAGAATGCATCACTGGTAGTTAGCATCTTAGCTTTAAATTAGCTTTCTTTTTAATGACAGATTAAATGCAAATCAAGTCTTATTTTCACTGAACACATTACATTTAGGTCTGTCATCTGACAGTAGAACCATACTTACTGGTAGGTGTTCGAGGGGTTCTTGGAACTTCCAGCTCAGTTTGATGATTATTCCTTTCCACTACTGGTTCTTCTACCACGTTTATGCTGTTATTCTGCATTATCTCTTGTAACATGTTAAATAGCTCTTCTGCCCGTGCACATTTAAAGGCAAAGATTCCTACAAATACACACACACACAAAAAATCAAAATCCCTTAACTAAGAAACATGCCTTACAATACATATAACTTTCAACAAATAGAACTGGAATCCACATAACGAATACCTGTTAAAGAAGCAAAAATGTTAGGAAATTTTCTTTGTACCAAAACACACGGAGATACTGTGAGAACCTTTAAAGTGGTTATCTCATAGAAGATTCCCATGCACCAAAAGTTAAATTAGAACAGAAAACTGATTCAGTTAAGAGCAAAACTAAGTTTTGAGTGCTAAATAAGGAAACCCCCCCAATAGTTTTTCTTTTAAACTCAGAAAAAGGTTATCTACTAAATAAATACAATATAAAAAAATATTAAATGAAACGACAGTGGTGCTACAAGGTCATATTTTCTAAACTGGATTTCTATTAAATTACCATAAAAATAAGATACCTGCACAACAGAAAATATTTAAACACTGGGTAAAAGTTTAGTTTCTTTAAGAAGATTAAAATGAAAAGCTAGTAAGACAAACTGTTTGAAACAGACAGGAACAAACTAATTGCTTTAGGCTAATAGACACGGAACACAAAGTTAGCAGCAATACCAGGTATTTTGTGTGTGTATTGTGCCACTTTGCCTTTGAACAGCAGGGAGTGTCCCAACTTACCCTCACCAGCAAAGTCGCAGCTTTGGATTATTCTTCCATTGAAAGCATGAAGTTAAAGTTGACATGCTTGTTAAACGCGGGTGCAGGTGCTCATTTTTCAAAGTGAGTATTACAATCTTAAAACACTCTTTACTAAAAACTACCTATCCATATAGCTAGTCCTGTAAGTGCAGTTCTATGAATATGCTGGCAAATACTGCCATCAGGTAGTTATTTAGGGACGCAGAACTGTGACAGATCAGAACTACCAGAAATGCTCCACTTTGCAGAGGTTCACAAAAACTCAGCTGGGAATATACCAAAAGAGGAATGACACTCAATGACTAATTCAGCTGGTGCACTGAATAAGCTTCATGCTTGCTTTACTGGAGCTGCAGAGCTTCTCCAACTCTATTTTCACTGACCCATGATCCAGCTCAAGTACAACAGTCCACGTTTAATAATTAATGTCTTCTGAAAATTCACACTGGATGCTTAAATCTTAACAGAAAACAAACAGAATTTTTTAAAAAGCTAGGTTCACAAGCTTTAAAAAGCTCCCTGTATGTTTCTGAGAAATTCAACTGCCTTTAAATATATTCACATTAAATACAATGTGATCTGTCACTCAACATAGTGACATGCCAGCTTCTCTAAGTTTTCTATCATGAATTATCTATCAGCTGTGCTCCTAAAACATGTCTTCAAGATTTTTAATACCTAGCACAAACTCAATGTTTCACCATGGTGCACTCTCACAACCTTATCAAAAGATGTAATTTGAGATTAAAGGGAAAACACAAACAAGAATACTGATAATGCAAGAAGTTGCTGGGCAGTATTCAGTGAATTCTCAAACCAAAACCTTTTCAGTCAAGACACAAAGTGAAGATGAGGTTTTGCAACTGTGCTCACAAAACCCAGTGTAGGTCTCAGGAACAATGCTCCACTGCAAAAAGGGCAGCAGAGAACATTCTCTGCCAGACTTCTTTTTTCTCAATATTCACAGTATTGCAATATTACATAAGGAAGTCAAGAAACAAAAGAGGGAGGAAAGGGTTGCTGCTTACATAGCGTGCTTAATCTTCTCTATTAAAAAAAAACCAAAAGAAAGAAAAGCAAAATTGGGAGGAAAGCAGAGAAGTCCATTAGACTTGCTGGAAAATTTTGCACACGTGCTAAAAACACTGTGGAAAAGAACCTTCAAATTAGTATTTTGAATTAATTATTATTTGTATCTTTTCAATGTTTAAAAGAAGCAGTAAATTAAACCTGCAAAACCAATTACAGTGATTATCTTCAAAACAATGTTTATTACTTTCTATTTAGAATTCTGAAAATTTATTGTAGTATAAACATTTGAAAACATCCCCATTTCTCATTAGGAGATGAACTGAGAATGCCTTCTAAAGTTTTATAAAAAAGAATTTGTCTGCCCTTACAACTGCTTGGACAATGAAGATTGACCAGGTTTATTTATCATCAAGTTTTTCATCTTCCTGATTTTTTTACAGTGAAATTAAACAGCAAAAACTGCAGTTTCTACATATCATTACTATAAAAACCACTAGCAAATGCTAAAAATCTGTAAAAAAATTGCTACTTAATTTCACAATATATGAATACATAAGCATTTGATCTACACAGAGCTACTTCACAGCAGAAAGATTCAAAATGAGGCCAAGACCTGAACTGAAACAGAATCCCTCAGGGACTGCTGCAGTGAAGAGAGAATCTTCCCAGGGGGAGCCAACCCTGGCCAAGACAGGCATGGTCTGGGAACTGGAAAGGTAACTATCTTCCAATGAAAGCCATACAGAAAATAACTGAGCACAGCTGAGCACACTTCATGCAAAAACTTGTCAGAATTTGAGAATTATGTATTGATATAAATGAAAGTGGCATTTGCTTTAGGAAGAGAATGAAAAACAAATATGTTACTGAAGATAATAAGGTGGGAAAATCCAGTTCGTATCAGCACTCTAGTCTTTTAAAATCTAAAACCAGAGAATTCTTTAAATTCTGAGGAGATTCCTCCACAGTTCCAGATTCCACTGCCTCCTCCTGAAAGTCAAGTCAACCTATGAGGCAAAATTTCCCTGCCAAAACAACCTCTTAATTGACCAAAAGTATCCACACAGAAGCTTGAAGCGCACCAGACCTACAATGCCTAACACAATGTGCAACTCAAATCCTCACTGTACAAGAAGAACATTCCTCATAAGGTAATTTCCAGAAACCACACTCACATATAAAACTTATAACTCTTGCCAAAGGACTGGGAAGTATCTTCCAATATCAAATAAATTTCCAAAATCTTTATACACAAAATTTCCACATACCTTGTCCAGTTTGACACCTTCGACCACTTTCAAAAGAGAAAAGATTTGAGTCATAGCCATAGCGACGGAGACAGAGGTAGTGCCATTTTACAGAGTCCCTTTTACGGGTGTACAAAATTAGTTCTGTATCTGTAAGTTCCATTATGCCAGAACCCAGTTCATTACCATCATCATCCACATTAATAACCTTAAAAAAGAAATTAAAAAGCATTAGTAAGTACTCTGTTGAGAAACTATACCACTTCTGATAATCTTAATGTTTCATTGATAAATTCCACCTGTGCTATCATACCAGTTAAGATCTTTGAAGTTTTAAAAACAAACAAACAAAAAGAACAACTCACCAAACAAGTTCCTTCACTCCGTCAACCCAGAATTAAAAAGTTAAAATAATACTTATGTAAAAAGCAACACAAATGAGCCTGCCAAATATTACTGTATAATCTGATGAGAAATGTAAAGTAGAAGAGATTCATAAGTCAAATACTTCTTTTTAAACTGGCTTTATGTACAGATTCTAGTATTTCCACATGCATAAAGCATACCTCAGATAATAATGGAATCTTTCAGAGCCCCATTTCTAAAAAAAATTATTTACTTTGTCATATAACCCCACTTACAGTTGGGACAAGGAATGAAGAAGGGTAAGTGACTCCATGATAAAGCTTCCTTCACATACATGTATAGCCTTGCACTGTGCTGAATCACTCATCAATTTTAGATCGCTGCCTTTTTAAAGTCAACAAATAATTGAAATACCCTATAGTTATCCTGTGTGAAAACATGTGTATAAAGCTTGAACTCTTATTCTTTCTGCTTTTAAACCAGTTTTGAGGTCATCTGCAACCTTTATGGAATTTGGACAATATATATTTTCCCCTGCATGTATTTTATCTCACAGTGCTGCTTTTAGTGGGATTCTTTCTTACTCAATAAAAAGCTACCAAAAATTTTCCCCTATGGAATTAATGTTACTCCTTAAAGAGCCATTTTCAACTTGAATCTACTCAACTGAAAAGAATGAGGAATATTTTCATCTGCTACTGAGGCTTATGTGATTTTTTCTCATTTTGCAAATTACATTCTTTCATCTCCCCCCACCCCCACTGCTAAATCAGTGATGCAAACAATAGAGAAATTCTGAGGAGAAAAATAGGAACTAGTTACAAAAGTGATGTCAAATGCATGAAGAGTAAGAAAGCAGAAAAATATTTTATCTTTCAGCTTTCTTTACTGACAATAAACATTTCCCTAAGTCAACACATGAATCATTTTTCACTATGGAAGCATTCCTTTGTCAGCTCACTGAGAGTTTGGAGCACAGAAGCAAATCTGACTTGTGTGACTATGCAAAGGAATGTTTACTTAAAAGTCACTGACTTCAGCAGCTTCATGTTTAGCCTGTTAAACACATGAACAAGTGTTCACAAGCTTATAAATTCCAGAGATATATGGGACAAAAGCACAGTAGAAATAAATTTCTTCAAGTAAAGGAGTAAAGTTCTCAAAATCAGTAATGTGGTCATTCCTGTAGTCAGTCAGTCATGGCCAGGCTTCACAAATGAAGATTTTGGGAAGGGCTCTCCCCACATGGGTGTGCCCTTCCAGTCTGCGCAGTGGATTTTTTAGGTGAGGCACAGCATGCACAGGACTGGCCCCACCCTTTAACTCAGGTTCATCTGCCACGGCCAAGCGAGCTTGGACAGTGACAGTGAAGTCCTTAGGACTAGAACCTACAGCCCCCGGTATTGCCAGGAGGTCTCCCATTCAAGTACTAACCGGGGCTGACCCTGCTGAGCTTCTGAGATCTGACGGGATCGGGTGTCAGGGGGGCATTTAACTGCCTTAATTAGTAATGACCTTCCAATAAAATCAGCAATCCTGAAATTTTTCTATTGCTGACCCTGCATTCAGATTCATAATCACACCTCTCCAACAGCTCTTCCCTTATGCTTACAATTTTCCTAACTTCTGTAACCTCCTTGAGACAACACTCACTTGGCCCCTACCAACTGAAATGGAGAGGGATCAAAGCACAGGGCTGCTCCTCCTTCCTGAAGATCAAAACTGTCCTAAAAAGCCTACCCTATCTAGAGAATTCCTGTCACTGCTGATAAGAGAGGATTCCTCAAAGGGGCAGGAGAAACCTGTAGCCACAGACACCTGCTGCAACTCTGCAATATTTCAACTGTTCAGAAATTTGCACTCTATTTTCATTTCATTTTTTTCAATCACAGACCCGCTCTGCAAGAAAGCAACAAAATAATTCACAGCATACTATGGAAGTTGCGTACCTTAAACTTGTTTCGGTGGTTATCTGGGACAGTTTCTTTATCTGGACAGCTACAACAGCTACCCATGACTTCGTTAGAAGACCATCTGATCTCTAAAGGGAAAAAATAACCAAACAACAAAATGATAATTACCTTGAAGTAAAAACAGAGTAACATCAACAAAACAACCCACTGCAAATTACTCTCTGAAATTAAAATTCTTCATGATGAATTTTGCAATCATAAGTAATAAAAAAGTTAACAAAGATACTACAAATATAGTAGTTAAGATAGATTTGGCATTAAGGAGTGCCAACACTGAGCTGCTGAATTCCTACCAGGAATTCGACTACAGGTTACTACCAAACAGACTCAATTGATTTGTCACCTAAATTCCCATGGCAGCAGCTTGGGAGAAAACAAAACCCAAGTTACTGAGTGCAATTCTCATCTCCTAAACAGGGCTGTTACACAAGGCAACCATATGGATTCCAGTTCCATCTCAATGGACACTCCCTGGCTCAGGCTTCCCAGTTCTAGTGACGCCCCTACAAGCCCTGGGCTGCAGGAGGTTACCAGGCACAGGCAACACACAGAGCCCACACGGCAATCCTGAAAGACTGCCTTGGCTTTGGCAGCTCCAGGGGTGGAGGCATTCCAGGCCTGGAGGCAGCCCTGTGCTGGCAGCCATGCAGTGAGGCTCTGTGCTTCCACTTTGGAGTATTTCTCATGTAACAATGTGCATCAAATTATGTAATCAAAGTCAAGGGAAGGGGAAAAACTCCCATTCAACACAAGTATTTTAAAACCTGGGGCCGGGGCGGTATTTCTATTAAGTATCATTTTAATTAAATTGTGCTGAACATTTGCTATACAATAGTACAATACTCAACCAACACAGAAGAGCATGGCTAAATAAATGAAACAAAAAAAAATTTGGTATTTTTGCTATTTTCATTTAAAGATTTTTATATGGATGGCAAACTTTCATAAAACAGTGTGATAAGGTGTTCACAGAACCAAGACTCACAACTTGCTGCTTCTCCCTCTAGCACTGTGCAGAGGGAGGATAAGCCTTGAACATTTCTTAAATACAAAAAAGTCACAGACTAAAACTTAACCCATTTATATTATCTTTATATAGGATAAAACCTAAAATTTCCACTACACAAATGGGAAATGGGGCAAAATCCTGGAAGAGAGCTATTAAGTCAACAAGAGATATGACATTAGGAATCAAGAGGAAATAGGACAGAATGGGTTGATAAATTTTGTAGACTAAAAAAAGAGGGAAGAAAATCCGATGTCGCCTTAAGAAAACCATGACTTGTTTTCTAGATGGGCATTTGTATTAACATGCAGGAGTAGTACCCATGTAGCACTTTAGTCTGCTGGGAAATAAGGTGCAAGGAATACAATGCAGAGCATCTAACATTGCCTTTCTTTTTGATCAGAGAAGTCACTTAAAACAGATGCTTCTACCTTAGAGACTGTATAAATCTGTACAAATCTGCAACCAACCCCTTGCAGAGGTGAAGCAAGAACTTAACAGAAAGTGTAACAACATGGCTTGGAGTGATCAGTCAGAAGGAGGCAGAATGCCAGACACGTAGTCAAAATCATGGATTCTTTAGTCATTTCTGGTCATAACATGAAAATATGCATTTATTTGACAGAGCTTTTTTTTCAAATCCAAGATGAAACTGGATTGTTGCTTGTTTCCTTGTACTGCTGCAGGGATGCCATGGTACACGGAACAATTTTTTTTCTTTTTACTAGTGAATCACAGAATCAAAGATCTGTGGTTGGCAAAGATGTCTGAGATCATCGAGTCCAACCTATGCCCTTGTCTACTAGACCATGTCACTGAGTGCCACATCCAGTCTTTTCTTAAACACCTCCAGGGACAGTGACTGCACCACTTCCCTGGGCAGCCCATTCCAATGCTCAATCATGCTTGCCATGAAGAACATCTTGCTCATGTCCAACCTAAATCTTCCCTGGTGCAGCTTAAGACTGTGCCCTCTTGTCCTGTCACTAGTTGACTGATACCCACCTTGCTACAACCTCCTCTGAGGCAGCTGTACAGAGCGTTAAGTTCTACCCTGAGCCTCCTCTTCTCCAGACTAAAACAACCGCAGCTCCCTCAGCTTCTCCTCACAGGACTTGTGCTGCAATACACTTCCTAAACTGAGGGGCCCAGAACTGGACACAATACTCAAGGTGCAGCCTCACCAGTGCTGAGTATGGGGGAAGAATCATCTCCCTGGTTCTGCTGACCACACTATTCCTGACACAGGCCAGGATGCCATTGGCCTTCTTGGCCACCTGGGCACACTGTTGGCTCATGTTGTTTCCTGCCAATCAGAACCCCAAGGTCCCTTTCTGCCTGGCTGCTCTCCAGCCACTCTGTGCCCAGCCTGTAGCGCTGCATGGGGTTGTTGTTGCCAAAGCGCAGGACCCAGCACTTGGTCTTGTTAAACCTCATCTCATTGGATTTGGCCCATCTATCCAGCCTGCCCAGGTCCCTCTGCAGAGCCCTCCTGCCTTCACTTTTTGTCATCTACAAATCTGCTAATGGTAAACTCGATCCCCTCATCCAGATCATCAATAAAGATACTAAATGGAACTCAGCCCAGTGAAGAGAAGTTCTGAAATCAGTCCAATCATTCTCTCAACCACTTTAAATAGTCTTCACACATACATCCCATTGCTATTTGAACTATTCGATTTATTATTATTTCTTTCCTGTTCTGTTTAGAAAGGGAGATACAGGGTAACTCCTGTTATCCTGCCCTGGTACCCCACAGTGCCTCACTACAGTAATGTTCAGATATTCTTGTTAGCCTGCTGCCACTGCCCTATTTGGTGCTATGAAGAGCAGCAGATGACAATAGCTGCAACACAGATTAACAGTGAACATATAAATTTGCAGCAAAGGTTTTCAAACTCTGGTCCATACAACAGCTGCACTAGCCTCCAGCAGCCTTCAGGCAGATGCATGCACTTAATAAACCTCAGACCTCCTGAAATGTTTTGACAAAGTGTAAACAGAACTAGACAGCTACGTGCAGTCAGTATCATAACTTTCTGCGCATTCAGCATAAAATAACTGACCAAATCTGCTGAAGGCAGGTGACTGAAAGCTTTAAAAAAACCCCCAAAACCTAACTGCAAAGCCATTTGGGGAAAAAAAAAAATCACTCGAGTTGCAAGAAGACTGCTGTAGCATATGAAGTACAGCTTCTGTATCTCAAGAACGACAAAGGAAGGGTACATAACCAATAATCATACAAGCTCATTATTTTGTCTCAAATATTAGTATCTCAGAAAACCAAGAACTGCAATCCTGCTTCAAAGGAGAGATGAATCAAGGCTATGAGGAAGAAATTAAACAGCTAGGGAACTGGCAGAATTAAAAACCACTCACCTAGATTTGGCCATTAATATTCCCAGCCTCTGCTGCAGCATCAGGGCTTCTGTCATACTCAAAGTGTCATGCTGTCTTATCACAGAACTAATCATTTGACCTAGAACTAGAAGAGTAAATAAATGTCACTTTTCTTGTTTTAAGATGCCAGTTACCAAACTAACAAAAATACAGACTTTTGTTTATTATTACTTTGTCAGTGTTATGTCAAGTGAGATCTTTGTGACTAGGAGGCATCTGATGTGATGTTTTAGACAAGAATGATCTCTTAGAGCTTCCTCAGCATTTCAGTGCCTTGGAAGAAAGCAATTCCGCATTCCTTTCTGCAGCATAGCTTGTCACACTGCAGACTCCACTCATTCTCCACTCACTGCTTACCCAGTTTAGTGTGTGGAAATGATGGATGCGAAGCGCCCGTTATCCTTGGTACATACCAAACCCAACCACAGCAGACAAACAGAAGCACACACACAACTTACTTTGTGTAACTCCCTCTTGCTTCTCCTAGCGAACATGCACAAATGCTGACTTGTATGGCTAACACATCACCCTTTCTCTGCTTGCCTCATGATGCTTGCTCCATGATATCAACCATAAATTGCTTGCTTTTATTTCCCCCACCTCCCAGATTATTCTCACACGAGCTATCCATTCACATTTAACTCCGAAAACTCAACTGCTGCTTCCATCACACTAACAGCTGGCAGCCTCTGCTCTCTAAGCACTTGATGTTCCCTTTGTTGCTGCTTATTAAACTCAACAGAAGGGCTAATTTCTCAGAAAAATGCTTTATTATTAGTCTTTCTTATCAGTCTTTTAGGATGTCTATGCAAACTTCTTTGAGACCACTGAAGCTTTGCTTCTAAATTTTTTGCTGCAATTCTTTATATTCATCTGCTGTCCTCTGCCTTGCATCTGGATTAAAATCATCTTGGGAAACCCAAGTACTCTTCTCTTTTGCATAATATCAAGAGCAATGGAGTCCCAAATTCATACCAGGTCCTAGACATCCCTGTAACAGTTGCAAAACACTTTTACTGTGAAGGGATTGTGCAAGAGAACAGCAGAAGTTCAATATTGGCAAATGCAAAATAACACACCTAACAAAGGAGCTGTTTGGAAAGATCAGTCACATAGTCATGCAGTTCAAAGAAAAGCCTGTTCAACAGTTATCATAAAGAAAATGAAACGTAACTGTTTGGAATGAACTAAAAGAGCAAAACCAAATCCACAACTGATTGTGCAAGTCCACAGTATACCCACAGATGTAGTAATGTCTGCAACTGAGCCTCCCCTGTTGAGAAAGACAGAGTAAAACTAGAAATATGCTACTTGGAAGGCTCAGCCTCAAAAGGGGGAGCACACAGGGCAGAAAAATTACGTACAGAATTACAGGTGACATGGAGAAAACAAATAAAGCACAACTACTTTCCAAGTGGAAGCACTAGGGAACAGCAATTGACATTATTGAGGGGCAGGTTCAAAGAGCCACCCAGAAGTACTTTTTGCAAATGGTATTTAGTTAAATTTTGTGATCCACAATGTCTTGTGGGAATGAGTTCCAAAACTTTAAAGATTCAGAAAGTAATTGTAAAAATGCAAGCTCCATGAAGAGTTTTTAACCTCAAGGATGTCACAACTGGCTCAAAAGTCTCTAAGTTGCACATACTTAGAAGTGTCAAAGGATTGATCATAAAACCTTCCTTCTTACTATTCCCTTCCCCATAATATTTATTATTTGATCTCAGAATTTAGTATTTACTGTCTGTAATATTTTGACCCACGGCTTCCTCAGTAACCATTGTATCTAAGGAAGTTACAAGTATTCCACATGTGTCTTCCACGTAGCAGGGAGGGGAGTGGTTTTATTTTTTCTTCTCTCTTGGCCGAGGAGCTGGTGGGAGGTGGTTGGAGTTTGGTCCCTCCGGTTGTTAGTGGTTCTCCTGTCCTGGGTGAGATTGTTTCATTCTTGTTCCCCTTCCTTGAGGTTTTTAATTGTGTTTGTTTTGATTCATTTGATTTCTTTAGGTTGGGTTGGTGTCTTCCCTATTTTCTGGCTAATCAATCCCTTTTTTTTCCCTTCCCCTCTCCCCTGGGGGTGAGATCCTATGTACTGTATATACAGTGTGGTTTGTGAATGTTAGAAAATATAATTTATTCTTTCTATTCAGTTGCTTCTTTAGAGTGTATTTCTTTTCAGTAGTTTTTTCTCTTTTCTTTGCTGGGAAAGTTCTGGGAGGGGGAAGGGGGGCCAGTCCAGGGTTGGCAACAGCTAGGCCAAACCCGTGACACTGTCAGAACAGGATACTGGACAAACTGATACTTCAAGTGTGACACAGTAACGTCATTCTAATTCATGTAAATGGACGGCATCAACTCAGCATAATTTTTTGAGTGCATTGCCATAAGTCACTAAAAAAGGCAATAATTAACAATTTGTACTTAACATGAAACTAAAACCTAGGTTTCACAAAGGTACAGAAAGATAAACTTTACTGAACTGCCTGTTCAACAAGATATGTACTTTTGCATATAGTTGTATTTAGAACCTACCCCTCTGCAACACGTCCAGTCTCTGGTTCTTTGATGGCCCTCCCCGTCCAGCTGGAAAACTATGATTTGGCTCAGGGTTAGATTTTTGCTTGCTTAGTGTACCAAACCAGCTCAGCAGAGAGTCTGGCAAGCGCCAGAGCCACCAGGTGACAGAATCTCAGCCTCAGTCATCTCAGCCCAGCTTTCAGAAAAATGAGCCCCTTCATTGATTACTGGGCTTTAATTTTACAAATTCCCTGCTAAAATCTTCATGACAGGAAAATGGAAGAGGGAGCATAAAGCCTGACCCACCCACTCTGGTGGAATCTTACACGTAGTCATTACAAAAATAAATTACAAATTTTCACAGGTAACATACCCTATTGCAGGTTGTCTGCACTGGTCTTTACCCAGCAAAGTTTTAAAGCTTTCACATGGTTTGGCTTCCTAAAGCAGCCAAGCCTGTTTCAGTTCCCTAAGAATGATTCTTAAACAATCTAAGCAGAGTTTTTAATGGATAAAAGAAAGCACTCTTTTTTTTTTCTTCACAATTGTACAGCACCTAACTTTTTTTAAAATGCAAAGCAGTAACAAAATTCTCCAACCAGTTGCTTCCAATTAAAAGTTGGCTATTTACTCTGTTGGGGATTTTCTTAAATATTCCCAGATTTCAAAATATTTACCCAAACTTAAACATATAAGGAGAAGTAGACATTTTCACAATTACAACCATAAAACTTAATCTTTTCAGTTATGTCTATAGCATCAAATTTAGGAGCTGTGATTTCCCATTCAAGAAGCATCAGTGGTGGTTGGGTGCAGTCATACAAGGAGGGGGAAGGGGACAGAGAGCAATTTCTGCTTCTCCCCAACACATTCATTACTGTACTGCAAGGTAAAAATCCCAGGCAAGACAAGCCAGGACCAGCACTTATCTAAATACCTTGTTAATGGCAGTGAAAGTTAGGAACTGCTGTAACTTCACTAAGACTTATTCCTGGGCTTTGGACAGTAAAGCACACCTCTTTCCTTCGTAGACTAAGCAGAGGCAACAAGTTATCTAATCTCTCAGAAGTCAAGAAGACAAGGCATCACTGTAAACAGAGTAGATACTTAAATTAAAATATAATAAAAGACACAGTCAAAAACTTGTCGAAATTCTCACATACGAAATGCTGCAGTGTCCCCAGCCTAGGAATGGTCTGACAAGGTGTGCACTCCCCTGGCATAAGAAAGGCCACTCCAGCACGCTGCAATCATACTCCTCCTTTTGCTCTTTCAAGTCAGTTCATAGCTGCTAAGCTGATTTAAAAGCTGACTTTAACTTAGTTCTGCATGCTCTGGTTGCAGGCTCAAACATTAACTGTGGTGGGTATTTTCTGTAGAGATTAATTCCTCTCCACACCTCCTAAAAATCAGGGAAGGAAGAAAACCTTTTCAAACCACAGCACCCCTTGCAAGAGACATGGAGAAGCAATGGTGACTTGCCTGTAAGCCCATCCTGAGCACAGAGTCTTTTCTATGGCCTTTCAAAGCACCAGCTGCCACTTTGCTAGGTCCTCTGTTATGTCTTAGTCTCAGATCTACAGGTAGAGAGCAGAAAAAATAACTAAAGTAGCATAATTTTAAGTCATTTTATACCACAAAGATGTAGTAAAAAAGAAAGTTATTAAAGCTTTTTCCTCACGCAGAAATTTTAATGTCTAGAAACCCCAGTGAGTACAATGGAGTAACTGCATGGAGTTCTTGTGTACAGGTTGTCAAGAACCTGAACCTATTAATTCATGTATTATCAAGCACTTGATAATATTTATCACATCTAAGTGAGATAAATCCACACTTATACTGTCATTTTTGCCTATAACTATTTAAGTCACCCAATTCAGAATACAACATTTACTTTTGAAGTGAAGCATCAGCCATTTTCAACGACTGTTTCTTGTTTGGCTTATACTATTAAAAAAATGAATAAAAATAAAAGGACATAATCCCAACCACCAGAGCACTGAAATCCTCTGCACTTTTACTTCCTACTCTTATTTAAAATATTTGCTTAAAAAAGTATGGTAACAAACAGTTATCATCAAACCCTCTACATTTAACATAATTTTCTGTGGCAATAAAGTGGTTATGATGAAAAACAAACCAAATTATGCAGGTTTGGGAGGTATATTAAAATTGCAAACTCATTGACAGACAGATATCTCAAAATCAAGGCTATTTCACCATTATATTAATGTCTTTAAATTATTCTATTTAGCAGTGAGTAGAATAATATTTTTCAAATTAATTATTTCTAAAACTTGATACTGCCTGACACTTCATATTTCTTTTTTCTTCAATACCAGTGAAAGGATCTAACCCTTGTAGTTTCAACTCTGCCACTACCTATAATGTATTTCTCAAAATGGGTTCCATAGCCTTTGTAAAGTATTAACCAGGGTTTAACACAACTTGAAACATATTAGCCACTATGCTTTGTATCAACACTGAAATAAATCATTACAATTCAGAAAGCTCAAAAATTAAGTCCAGTTAAGTATTTTTCTTCCAGCTGTACCAGCACCATTATACTTTACTATTTCAGGACTACAGAACTGGGTTCTCAGAGCTGTTTACTATCAAAGAATAAACAGAGACTGTGTTCAATTTGAAGTATTATTAACACACTCTTTAACTGCAAGGTGTACAAAAGGTTTCAACATCTGCTTCTTTCTTCACTTCATAATTAATGTTCAGATCAATGAAATTAAAAAAAAAAAGGAAATGGGAATAGGTTGTACTTGACAGCTTCAGGAGAAATCCTTAAGTTTTATAAAGGGGAAAAAAACAAGACTTGAGAGTGGAGAGAACAGACATATCATTGTCGTATGTCCCAAGGTTAGGTAGGCTCCAATGTCATAGCTGCCTTTTGTAAAATAAATTCAAGTTATTGCCTAGGGGACAGTCAGGATGACAAACATTTATTTATTTAAAAAACCAAGTTCTCGGGTATGTTCACATTCACTATTACAATTTGTCCTTTTAGCTGTAGATTTTTGTTTGCTAGCTCTTAGTTTAATGTTACCTGATCAAAATAGTGACAAAGGAGGATACTAATCCCTTCCTTTCCTTCCCATTTTGGGTCCTATTTAACAGTTAAAGTTATTTTGGGAAAAGAGATACATGTGGGAAAAGAAAACTGTTACTTAAAACAATAAATATTCTGCTGAAGCCAGTGCTTGTGGGAGTAAGATTTTGAAGTGGTTTTCATGTATCCTTCCTAAGTAATTAAAACTTTGAAAGGATGGACTCTACAAGCTATTTCAAACTCAAATTGTGACATGTTTCATATCACATGTATCATGTAAAAGGCATTTTACCAAAGAAGGAAAAATTTTTAATTTGCACATGACTCTCCATCTGAGGGTCATCAACTGTGGGCACTTTTCATCACAAAGTATTCTCATCTACAGAACAACTGCCAAGAACCCACAACAGCAATACAGAAATTTACTTGAATACCTAACAAAATGGTACCTTTCATAAAAAGCGTGATCTTCCAGATGTAATAAACTGTGTAAAGCAGAGCCCTTTTTGCTGAGAGTCAAATTTCATCCTTCTGTTTGATGTCTGTAAGAGCAGTAGAGACCAGACCTCCTCAGAAAATCCTAAGGCTTCTGGGAAGCCTTCATGAAGCCTTTGCAACTGTGCTGTTTCAGATCCAACCTGTATGTCAGATTGGAGTTACGTTTTCCCCTCTCAACCTCTCCACACAAACCATAGTGCAAGAGGCAGCTGTGAGCAGATTTTTTGTTCCTTGACACCTGTTTTGTGAGCCTGTTTGAAACAAGGTGAGCTTGAGGGTGTCCCTCCTTAGCATCCTCTCAGGGAAGAGGATGCAGCCTCAAACGACAAACGACAGAAGCAAGTGGGAGACAACAATTCATTTTTATTTTTCTGAAAACCCAGAGTCTCCACTGAGAGACATGAGATCTATCATATTTGCAGCTTAAAGGCAGAACTAACTCTCCACAAAGAATCATCTCAAGCCTAGAAAGAGCTTGTTCTCCTGATGCCTTGGAATTCAGGCATTATCAGAAGTGACAGGTATGGCAAATCATTTGTATTCATATAAAAATATGCACAAATTGCTCAGTTATAAGTAAAACTCCCTCTTATCCCTTCCTTCAATCTCTTATAAACTCCCTAAAATTACACATTATTTACTTCCAGAGTACTACATAAGATAGCTGGCACCTAAAATACTTCATGCAGGAACAGATCCATCCCATTTCTAGATCTTGTTTCTTGGAGACACATCTTTTTCCTACCTCCCTGGGATTAGATAAAAAAAATAAGTGAATTCTTTACTTCAAGTGAAAATATGTAAAGGAAAGAACTAAACAACATGGAGAAAAGCTTTTTATTATGTAACCAGACACCAGATGCATACTGTATCTTAGGTCACTAACCTGAACACTGTCAATCAGTGCCTGCGCCCCACAGAGACTGAAGTCTTTCCATTTAGTGTGTAACAAGAGTCCAAATTTTGGTTGTCTAAATTGCCTCTAGCCTAGACATGAGGAGTAAATATCACAAATAATGTGCTAGACAACTGAACACACTGAAACAGGAAAAACTAACTTTGATAACTTCCTCCCAAAGTACAGAATGTGTGGCCCTCGAGTGTTTGGTTGTTCACAGTTATGGCAGGATGCAGAGCAGACTGCCCCAGTTCAGTGTGGCAGTGACTGTCAGTGCAGCTGCCCAGCACGCGACTACTGGGTGACACAGACAACCTATTCAAAACAGGAAACCTGATTTCATTACAATTGGATGAGTGGCTTCTTAGAGGAATGTTACAGAAGTTTTAATACTGATGTCTTTTAAAACAGAAGTTATGTATAATCTTTTTTATGGCTTTCAGTATATGAAAATAAAACTAGTCAGATATTTACAGATACTCCTCTGCAACTTGTTATCTCTCTCTGTCCCTCATTTTTCCCTTAAGGACCTATTTTTCCTTATAAATCTTATACAGAGTAAAACTAAATTTATTTAAATAAATCCTTCATGTTTTATCATTTCCACCCTTGCATACCATAATAAATATTGCTTGATTTTTGTTTAAAACTAGGGCATTCAGATTTTTTAACAGTGAATTTTCACTCTGCAAAAATATAAGCAGCAAGGATGGGACACAATTCATAAAGTAGCCTATTTTTCTAGACCCTTCATGAAGAATACTGAGAACATAATATGTCAATGAGAAAACACGTTTTCAGAGATATTGCATGAATTGGGAATTAAATCTACTATTTAAAAATTCACCCCAACCAATGCCAAAACTTGCATTACCTTTACCAACCCCAGACCTTTTCAGGACAGAACCCGAAGCTTGCACACTCAGTTGCTTTGAACACCAGCAACTCCACTGGTTTTGTTTTGCTGTTTCCCAATGATGAGCCACACAGCACAGAGCCTGCCCCTCCCTGAAGCTCATTCCGGTGTATCTTTCTCCTCGTTTACAGTCTGACAATTGGAAATACTTGAAGAAAACACAGCCAAATCCCTGCAGATACATTATAACTAATTTTCTCAGCTCAGAGGTTTTGAGCACTTAGGGATGTCAGTGATCCTTCTACAGCAGGGAATAATTTCACCTGGAGACGGTTACCTCAGAAAATAAATAGAAACTGACAGTACAAATTTGAACATTTCAGGTTATACAGACAATTTCTAGGTAACTCATTACACCCTCTGCTCATTAACTGGAATTGTCACTGCAACAAAGCAGCTTTAATCTTTTTGCACACAAAACAAATCTTGGATGAAAGTGGAAGACAGCAAACAGACAAATAAGAGAAACCAACTTGCCACGTAAGAAAATAGTTATGCAGTAAAATAATGATTTTTTTTATTGGCATGTTATTCCTTCCAGAAGATAGGTGAAGGAGACTGGGATGGTACTGCAATCAGTCCTTTGAGTTTTGCTGGTAGCCAGAATACTGCCCATAATACAGCAGATTAAATGGATAACCTACTTATCTGATGTGGCATATCCTGCATCTTCAGAGTCACAATGTAATCCACAGTGGCAAATTCTATATAATTTAAGAATCCTGGTGTCCTACTCAGGACTTAAAATAACCCATCCTTTGACCTTCTGTTTATTTTGGCTTGTGTATCTTCATTGCCACAAAGCCAAGTTCTTTCACATGGAAAACAAAACGTAGGTTTCTGGAACACGGGACTCCCACGTACCAGACCTCACATGCACACAAGAGATGCAGCACCAAATTAAAGCATAACCCCTGAACTACTAATTATTGAGTGTGGTCAGATCCAAGAGCCTTATTTCCCCAATGGTCACAAAAAGGACTTCTTTGCTTTATAATTATTCCAGGAGGAAAAAAAATCTGTACATCGGCATAGACTTTAATGTTTGGAGACAGAATAGACATAAGAAAGAGGTGCCAAAGCCAGAACGTTCTCCCGTGGAAACACAGGGGTTTAAAGGGATAGGAGTGCTCAGTAAAGCAGCAAGAAACCCATGAAGATACACAGCAAAGGGCGCATGAAGCGCTCTCCTTGCCTGCCCACGCCTGCCCTCACTCACAGCAACTCACCTTCTCTCAGGTATCCTGGAAGGCCCTGGCCTTGCACAGCCTGACAAACGACATAGCAACAATTCACCCCAAACAGCAAATGTGTTTTGGGAAGAAGGCATTTTAAATAGTAAAGCAAAATGAACTAAAGTCAGATACAGACCTTGCCCTTCATCCACTTTGCAACAATTACTAAGAAAATTACTATCACAGGTGCCTAATTAGGTACTAGAAGGACTAAAGCAGCAGTACTAGCAGACCATAACAGAGTTAAAAATTACAATGAAGGAGACCCAAGAAGAAACTAAACATGCTGAGAAAGAGTTTGGTGCCGCTGGCTGCTACTATGGAAAACAAACTATAATGGTAGAGGTGAAGTTGCAGAATCTAGTTTATAACTTTGCTTATGTTACAGGTGGAGTTTTACCTCAAGATTTTTATTAAATGAGCATGTTGTCAGACTTATGATTAAAACACAGTAATAAAAGTAAACTCCTTTTCTTTCTTTAGCTCTTTCCAAAGGGAAAAAAAACAAAACCAAAAAAACAAACCTGGCAAAACCCAAGTTACACTGTAAAGCCTTCTAGCTCCAATGAAAACAAAATTATTGCAACCACACACAAGCTTCAGCATACAAGCCTGCCGTGCCGGCACGCTGCCTGCACAGCCCTCTTTGAACACGCGGCAAGGAGGCTGATGCAGGACTGCACCGAGCACTCGCCCTCTCGGCAGCATTCCTTTGCTGGCACCTTCTGCTGCTGCCAACTGCCTGCTTCTCAAACTCACAGGAGGCTTTTTTTTTTCCTTACTCCTCCTTTTCAACACAGATCACCTCACAACTCAATCTGTTTCACTGTTTATGTTTCTGTATATTTGGAATCAAAATGAATAGCAACTTCTTGTATCTTCCCCTCACCCCACCTCGCTTTACTGCCATATAAAAATACCCAATACTATTTAATAAAAATAAAACATAACATTAAAAAAGAAATTACGAGCCTTGTTGATTGTTTAAATTCAGCACTACCAACTGATCTTGAAGAGTCATTAAGCAAAATTTTGAAATGATATGCTACTGCTAAATTAATTGTCTGCAGTTCTCCTTGAAAGTGATCACCTTAGCAAAATGCTCAAATTTAGGCGAGTTGGTTTAACATTTGTAGGAAGAGTTCATCAGTAATTCCTTAAAAAAACCATACTCATTCTGACAAAAAAGCTCTTATATTCACCCTCATTACAGTAGAACTGAAGATTAAAGTCCAGCTCAAACAGCTAAGACAGAGAGAACTGCAGCAGGCAGCAAAGCTGCGCCAACGGCAAACATTTTGTGGTGTTTAACACTGATTTATGTAACACTGATCGTACACCTCTCTGCTTTCCTCTAGCATGACATTCTAAGAACTGCACTCCCTCATCTGAGGTGTGGCACTCTGTGTGTTTTGTTCCATCCCAATGCCATGTAAAGGGTAATCACACATTTCATTCAAGTACTAGGTTGGTACAACTGTTCTGTTCAACAGGTGACACACACATAATATATATACATATATATAACACACACATATATGTGTATGTATGGCCAAACTTCGCAAACGAAGATTTGGGAAGGGCTCTCCCCAGGTGGGTGGTGCCTTTCCAGCCTGCGCAGTGGATTTTTTAGGTGAGGCACAGCGTGCGCAGAACTGGCCCCACCGTTTAAGTCCCAAGGTCCATCTGCCACGGCCGAGCGAGCTTGGACAGTGACAGTGAAGTCCTCAGGACTGTCTACAGCGCCCGGTACTAACTGGGGATGACCCTGCTGAGCATCCAAGATCTGACAGGATCGGATGGCAGGGAGGCCTTGAACTGCCCGGTACGGTCTCCACTGAGACTGGTACTCACGATCTTGTGATCAGTGTCCGGAGTGCTCACCATTACACCACATGACCGCCCTACACATATATATACACATATATACATATACGTGTGCATATATATATACACACACACACAGAGCACTAAAAGGAGTTTTAAATTTTCACCTCAGTGCATTTTGAAGACTCTAGGTCTTTAATAACATGCATCTTGAACAGGAGTGCAAAAGCTGTTTGCTTCACCACCCCCACTAATCCTTCGGAGGATGTGGGACATCGTTCCTTGTTCTACTCTTTAATTGCTCTCCAAAAAATGATCCTCTTGCTCTAAGCTTCAGGAGAAACAAGACTTATGTTTTATTTGGTATCATTTTTAAAACAACTTACACACATGCAAATATTTTTCAATTTCTTTGTAAAACAATTTCTCCAGATCCACACCACCATGTTGTTTTCTGTGAATGTCTGCCAAATTAACTACATCCTTTTAAAAGAAACAGCCAGAACATCACACTCCAAACCACAACATTATGTTAAACAAGCAAGCACTCCTAAATTATTTTATTCTTGGAAATTCTGAATCTTTTTTAAAATGTCCTCTGAGGAACAGCATACACAGAAAGCATCACTTGTACACTACAATAAACCAGAAGAAATGGGACTGAAGTTTTAAGAGCAGTGCTATGGAAAGGGGTTTTGCACATCGAGGAGAAAGGCAAGGAGATGGGAAAATAAAGAGGAAGGCTACAATAATGAAGTCAAGTAATGGGGTCAAAAAAGGAGAATCTATCTTAATACTTTGAAAAGGAAGCCTGGCTTGAAATTGTTTAAATAGTGAGTCAGCTCTCCAATATTTAACCACAAATGTCTCCTAAAACATGAGGCCCACAGCTCTTGCCAAGTTTTCAAAGCCAGTAAAGTGCCAAATTTTGTAATTAAGTCAATGGCATTTGAGCTTGTATTTTGTAATATTTTAATCTCTGAAACATTGTTAGTTCAAACATTTAAGGAAAGGTTACTTTCTGCTTTCATGTTTTTGACACGTTTTGCACACAGTCTTCTAATACACTAATAGAAACAATGCTGGAAAGGCTACAGTCTTTCTTACTGAAATGTTAAGCAGACTAAGTAAGATGTTATCCAAACGAAGACCATGACACTGTGTTTTATAAAAATAAATAAATAAATGAACACAGTATGTATATAATTTCAGTATGTATTGTCAGTATTGTGCCCTCCTTCATCCATCCATTGGTTCCTCTTTCACTATCAGCAAATTCTGAGCACTTGGATACCTGGTAAGGAACCCAGCATTGTCTGAGCATCAAACTTTTATACATGGCTTTTATGTCTTGGAAAACTGATATTTGCATTCTTCCAATAACTCATTAAATCTGTGTTCTTTAAAAAAATAGTTTGCCTGCTGTATTTACCATTTTTCGATTTTATGCAAAGAACTCTTTCCATCACTTTTGAAAGACTCAGCAATCAGGTCCAAGTTGACCATGGCCAGGTAACCCCGGAGCAAGCACACCTGGCACACCTGGCACCTCAGGCTACAAGCTGGGTGTCAAACAAGAAAAGGAGAGAGGCAAAATCCTGTAAGGCACAAAGGACTCAGCTGTGGTAACTCCCCTCTGGGAAAACACCAGGACAATTCACTGTCTGAAGACACTCATCTCTACTGATGAGCCATAAGGGATCCAGGTGTGCTGACATAACAGGCAGCTGTCACATCTTAGAAGGTGTCAAAGACTCTTGAAATGTCCCCCGATACAGTATTACATCATCCAGTGTAGAACTCCCTGCCCTAGGGGAGGTACTGAGGACGTTCCCACCTACCCTAAGCTCAGTAAAAGACCACACTTGGACTCCACTCAACACAGGGTTTTCTTTCCTCATCACATGGAACTTTCCTTAGCAACACCTTGACAGATTCAGACTGCCACCACCACTTTGATCAATGAACACTGAATTTGCAACAAACAAGTCTCATCACTGGATCCAACAGGTGTCTCGCAGGTAGTTCCAGTTGGCTGGGGGTCCCACAGCCCTGCTCAGACTGCCTGTACCAGCACTGCAGCCTCGTTCCACCACTGACTCTCCAACCATTCCTGACAGGTTTTCCAGGTGGGGGGAGGTGAACCACATGGAAGGGTGTCAATCTTGTCTCCGTTCTGTAGCCATGTGTGTTTTTCCGGGTGGGGGAGGCTGGGCCACCTTCTCAGTTTAGTCTGATGGGTGGGGCTTGGGAAGTTTCTCCTCATCGATTGGTTTAACCCAGTTTTATCAGTATTGTTACTGGCTTTCTTCATGGTAAAGAGTTATTTTTCACTTACATCCAGGCGTATTTGGTCTCCCTCTATATTGGAGAAGCCAGGGGTATTGAATCCAAGGGAAGAGACTTCTGTCCAAGGTCTCCACTCCTCCAAATTGCCTCAAAATGAGACACTTTCACATCTCTCCTACTTTCCCCTGCAGTTCAAGCAGCACTTTGCAGGAGGCAATGGAGAATTGCAAGGGTGCCAGGGAGCAGAGGGGGGAGGTGATTTCCTACACCAGGCAGGGGTAATGCAGCAGCAGTGTGGAGGGACAGGCAGGCAGTGCACAGAGCAGGAGCAGAAGAGCAGCAGGACCGCTTAGAAATATATGCAGCTGCCTTTCAGGTCACACTTGTAGTGTCTGGAGGCTACACAATAACACACGTTAGACCTACAGCGATGGGCTCTTGGCCGCTTCTGGCTCTGACTGTCATCAGTTTCCATAGTGAGCTGCCTCATGGAGCAAGGCCAGTAGAAAAAACTTATTTGGAAGGTTATGTTTCAAGCAGGTTAGCATTCTGAGCTGCATTTCTGCTGCCCTAGTTGACAGGGATGGTGGTCCCGTGGCATAAAGGAAGCACTCTGGACTCCGAATCCCAAGGGCCTGAGTTCGAGTCTCAGTGGGACCGTCCCCTGGCAGTTCAATGCCTCCCTGCCATCCCATCCTGTCACATCTCGGATGCTCAGCAGGGTCAGCCCCGGTTAGTACCAGGTGCTGTGACAGTCCCGAGGACTTCACTGTCACTGTCCAAGCTCGCTCGGCCATGGCAGATGGACCTCAGGACTGAAATGGTGGGGCCAGTTCTGCACACGCTGTGCCCCACCTAAAAAATCCACTGCACAGGCTCGAAGGGCACACCCACGTGGGGAGAGAGCCCTTCCCAAATCTTCGTTCACGAAGTCTGGCCATACACACATATACAGTTGACAGGGCACAACAGAGAGCAGGAGGGATGTGCAGGAGGGAGCAGGACTACAGTTCGCTTCATGCGTGACTCAGCTGGCATTCAAGCCATACCTAGATCAGCTTTCTTAGTCCAACCTGACCAGAGAGAAACTGACTTATGTTCCTCCTCCATCTAATGTGTCTACACTAAATGTATGTAAATACAATTTGTTGTAGCTAAGAAACAAAATACAAACAAAACTAGTAAGAAAACCCCATAGCCAAAATTCAGGTGAATATCTCAGGTTTCACTTCCTAGAAATGTTTCTTCAGTTACTCATCATTTCCAAACATCAGTAGATCACTCATAATAGATCTGGGATAAAAATAATCATTATTTTCTTTGCCTCAGATATTTTTTAATCTGGATCAGCTTCACCACATGAATACCCAAACACAAGTAAGGGGGTGGTACTATTTTTATACTAACAGCACCACAAAGAGAAATGTTCTTTGAAACTATGCCAACAGGTAGACCTTCGTTGTTATTCTATTCCATGTTGCAGTTAAATAATCAGTCACACCTTACTGTCAATGAAAAGTCACAGAAATCCTGGGGGAAAAAAAGGACAGAACATAGAATTCAAAATTTAGGCAGATTCTTTTTAAAAAAATAACTTTAAAAGTTATGATTCTAACCCATCCATGGGACTTACAGCTTACTTTTGAAGGAGTTACAACAAGCAATACTGGTATCACTCCAATATAAAAATTTTCAAGAAGGGAACGGGTACGTTTATTACACAGTGCAATCAGCCAATTTGCTGCTTTGGAACATTAGAAATCTACCCAAAAAGGATACAAAACCCTATCATGTGCAGATTCTAAAAGTATAGCCCCTTATGGGTGACAACTCAGCAGTCTCTAGTACCATTTGTTTATAAACACGAAATGTAATATGATTTGGCAAAAATCCCATTTAAATAACAAGCTCATAAGGCTTGTTGGCACTTACTTAGACAAGATTAGAAAGAAAACAAAAATCTATTCTAATTTGCTCAATTCCAAGAACTAAATTTTTATTTTAAATTTAGTATTTATACATGATTCAAGATCTTAAACTGGGCTTCAAGTACAGATGATCAGAAGTTAAGAGCCAATTCCAACAGAGAACTGATTTACTAAGTCCTTTCAAGATTTACTCTCTAGATGAAAACTCAAAGCAGTAAAATATCTGATGTACTGATTTCCCTTGTCGTGTTACTCAACTCCAGCTTATTAGCATTTCTGCAATGAACAATACATTTTAACAGGTTTTTTTGAAGTTAAGGAAATTGCTTGTTACCACTGCTAAGGTTAAAACTCATATAAAGCGCTTACTTCCTATAACACATTTCAACTGCTTAGGAAAGTCCAGGGAATGATATACAAAAACTCCAAACCAGCTAAATTGAACATTGTCCACAGAGAGGACTGGTTTTTACTAGTTATGACAAAAAAATAGTTATTTAAAACTAATTTCTTCTGAACACTTTGCCATCCAAGACCTCTGTGTTTTACTTTGTGAAGAAATGCAGTAATGATTTTTGAGGTGCTCTCTTCTGTATGAGATGTGGAATATTGCCAAATACCTGAGCCGTTTTATCCCAAGCAAGTAAATTCCAGGTTTAGAAGTTAAATAAATATTTATACAGAAAAATTGTTGGTCAAATGGAAAAAAAAAAACTTTACACTTGAAGATGAGATAACTCAATAGAACCTTTGAGAATTAGAAAAAAAAGCTTTTAAAAATCATTAAGTATAAAACCCACCAAATAATAAACATAGAATAAATACATGGTAATTAATGTCTGTAATAAGCTGACAAGAAAACTGGTGGAGCTTTGATGTCCTGAAGACAAAATCAAGGTCAGAAAACTTTCTGGAATACTTGCAATAAATGTGAGAGATGTAGTACCTGACCAGAACACAAAGGAGCCAGGCTAGGTTCGTCCACACAACCTTAAGAAACTTATGAGTAAGAATAAACAACTCCCTTCTCCAATATTTGAGGATTTTCAGAAGCAGTTTTAGAATAAAAACTACCTTTGAACTTGGTGGTGAAATATATTCCTGGCAAGGACCACATTTTAGCATATCAACACCTTACATACAAGATTGACACAGATTACAGAAGTGATTACTGAATATCATAAAGACTGAAACTATGGAAACAACACCAATGAACACAAACTGTTTGAAAGTAATGTGGATCTTTGGATAGAGAAATCAAAATGTTTGCTATGTAATGAATCTGCAAAGTCTGAAGTTTAAGGTTTCATGAATCTAACTGGTACTTTTGATCTAAACTTTGATGATGACTTCCACCTATTCAATAAAGGAGAAAAACCTCATTGTAGTATAAGAGGAGGTTTTTCAGAAGAACACAGTTCAGGTAACAATTTTATGTGACAACTGATTTGTAAAGCATGATTACTGAACACATTGTTCCTTCCTTTTCTGCCTACCTTTATTACTTTTTCCTGTCTTTCCTATAGTGTTCTATCTCCCATTACAGAGACCTCTGTTGGGACATGGGCTGAAAATAACTGACCCTTTCATAGCAACTTTGGGGTTTAGTGAATCATTTGGGTGATCAGGAACAATCACCTGCCAATTATTCTGTCCAGTGGAGACAGCTGGTCAAATAAAGCCAGACAAGTACTCCTGGGGCCAGGACCAGAGGCAAGTAAGACCAGGACCTTTGGTTTTCAGGACACTGGGAAGAATCCCTGTATAACCCACCAACTATCTTTCCTACGTTGGCAACATTTTCTTTCTGTTACAGTCCCCATCTCACTTCCTTGCACCTCCTCCTGTCACCCCACCTCATCTCACTTACCTGCCTCTTATTCCATTTTCTTTGTTCAGCTCATCCCTAGCTCATACCCAGGAACTTGCTACCGCCACTGCTGCCAACATACAATCACTCACATAATATGTGTTTGGGGTTTTTTGCATGCCTATCTCACCCATTTAGACTATAAACTCTAAAAATCAGTTAGTAATACCTGCCCTAATAGTTATACTGCAGCTACCACAAGAGATGTAATTTCAGCTGACCATTACACACACTATAATAGACATGAAAATCCTAAGTCCAGCCACAATTCCTTGGCAGGAACATCTCTACCAGTCTAAACTGGTATCCCCATTTTTTGGAACAGCCATTTTGTTGCTTTTGTCTGTTCCCAGGCAATGAAAATACTCTCTCTCCAAGAACTAGCAATGAGCAGACTCATTTCAACTATGTTTAAACACTGTTATGCTTATAATACAATTTAAGTGCCTTGCACTTCACTCTTAATTTGAGTACAAGTTACGAGGTTTTTTTAAAGTGCAGTTCTATACTTACAGAGGTATTCCTTGATACTGTACTGCTTATGCCCCTTCAGACCCTCAACTGTAAAAACACAAACACAGCTGATGGGTACAGGCTTGGAAAGGAGAAAGTGTACACTTTGTCACTAAACTTCACTTAGACAAAGGTTCCTAAGAAACTCCAGCTATACTTTACTTACAGTCAGCTGACAAATACACTTCTTCATTTTTATGTTTAAAACCTTTGTCTGCAATAGTTTAAGAGACAAGGAAAGGAAAAATAATGGTGGAAGACCTCAAAACAAAGACATCCTCAAGACATGCTGTACTAAAAGTAGTTTACTTTTCCTACTGGAATGATATTCTTAGAAGTTAATATAACTAGCAAGCCAAAGGTGCATATATAGGAGATTCAACTATGTGAGATTAAAATATTTTCTAAGGCAAATGAGGTACCTTGTCAAAAAGTCTCTCACCATTCCCTTACAATATGAAGGCTACGAAATAGAAAGTCAACATGGCAAAGAGAAAAGATGAGGCAAGAGAACATCAAGCATTTCAAAAAACCTCCTGTACGGCAAATGAAGTTGAGCACTAATCACTACAGATTACACTGTAAATAACCAGTGAGAACTTTAATGAATAAATAGACATTAGGATGATACAACTTATCTCTACCAAATACTCAAAAACTATCTTATCAATCTGCCCAAGTGGCCCAACAAACTTCTAATTTGGATATTGGCACATTTTGGAAACACGCTGGCACTTATGCTTGACTGGTTCAAAGAACTTTGCTCATTAATTGTACTGAAACTCCCATTAATTACTTAGTGTCAAAATACACAGAATTATCCAAGTTAACTGTCTCTAAAGCAAAAATTCAATCTTTGCCAAAGCTGCACAATCAAGTGGCAGAAAGGCATGATCATTTGTAACAACTGGCATTGGTAATACAAGATGCAGAGGGTTCCTGAGCATATCGTTTCTCCTTTCCAAAGCTTTAATACACCCAAGAACCCACAGCTACCTACTGTGACTGGTTTTAAGCAGGACAGATTTTACATGTGGTCTCACCATACACAAATTCAGCATTTGCTCCACTAACTCTGTAATAGCTTACTGGTCTTCACTTCATAAAAGGGAATAGCCTCTGAGCTTTCTAGAAACTTCAAGGCACCAAGTGCCTGCCTGTGCCTCCATCTCACCAGAGCTACTGCTGGCTGTGCTAGCTAGATAAATCCTTCTGTCTGCAAAAACAAACACGAATTCTCAAAAAACTGTACCAGATCTGTGAGAACTAACACAAAGATTATAATTTCACAATGAGTTAACAGACAGCCCTCTCAAACCACCACTAAAAACAGTCAAACAAATTAACAATAGCACAGGCATGTGTTTCATACTCTGTGCACATTTTCCCATAGAGATGTACATATATACACAATATAAACCATTAAAGGACGCCATTAAAATATGAATGTATTTTCCCACTCATTCCCTAAAAGCCACATCTTCTATTACTAGAAATTAATGCTTTCAAATTCAAAATACTGAAGTGCTCTTGCTTATGTTGTCTATCCAGAAAATGACAGTAGTATGACATAGCAAACAGATGCTGTTCATAATATCTCATTAACATCATGAGGTTCCCACTGATTCAGTGCAACCTCACAAACCAGGGGTCTCTGTTGTCTTCGTGCAATGGGGACAGATATGGTGTTTCTTCAGAGAACAGAGTCCTGTGAACAGCTGTGTCTAAGAACACCCCTCACAGTCAGTAAAGCCACAAGTCCACAATGAGAATTTCAGTTTTATGTAGTAATCTTCCGATCATTCTGAATTTAACAGTGAGGAAAAATCAAAAAAAATTTTGCATTTTAATTTATTCTGCACATCAAAGGAACAACATTAATCTAGGCAGAATGTAACCAAAAGCTCAATTATTTTGTAGATAGCAACAAGTATTTATACTAAAAAGAAAATACTAAGGTTAAAAGAAAGTGGTACTTTTCCTACTCTTATAAGCAGATGCTCATGTGAGTAAGGGCCATGGTTTACCTCAAAGACTTACGCCATTACAGGCAGACAGCTTTCAAAACAGTTGGAATTGTAAAAGCTCTTTTAACCTTATTCTCAAGACTAAAGCTCAACTTCCAAAAGTTTTAAGTTTCTTTGAAATATTCTTTTGCATAATTTTCTAAAAAACCCATTACATTAATTGTGTCCCAGTAGCCGTATTTAAGTACATGTGAGACAGGAATGAATGGAGGTGGGGGGAAGGATGTAAAAAAAATTCAATATATAGAAGAAATTCAGTTATATTCTATTATAGATAATTTTCATTATGAGAAGTATCTACGTCCTTCAACCAGAGTGATATCAGTTACATAAAGGGAGCAACTGAGATGACTGTACAGCTTTTAAAAAAAAAAACCATCAACAAAATACTGAATATTGGTAATCAAAACAGTTGTGTAACACTCACTAAAGATTAAATATTAGGCCACTGCATAAACTTTTAAACTGCCAAGCCCTGCTTGCTTCCCTGGAAAAAAACCCTAAAATAATTTCTTACTACTGTTGTGAAATGAGAGAGAAATCCAAATGTCTCAATACTAATATTTACATACCTATGTCCCACTCAACTTGTTCTCCTTTATATGCTCACACTGAAACTCAAAAATGCAAAAAAATTAATAATTATTTTTAAAAGTTTTAATTTCCTCTACTAGTATTATGTCTATCAGAATTGACATAAGAGGAGTTAAAAGGTAACAAAAATTCCACCTTTTTCAAAACCAAGCCTGTGTTTCTGATATAATACAAATTCAGTTTATAGCAAAGACATATTGTTTTCTGCCATGTACAAAAAATAGCTGCATGGTTAGCAAGTACTGTGATGTTTTCCTTTTATAAATTAGAGTCATTGTGAGGTGGGCTATTTTAAATTAATTGCTTTTCTTCCTCAAAATCCTATTGTGTGTTACCTTCAGCTGGTCTAAGGGTGACTGCAGCTCAAAGACATGGTCTTTACTGCCCTGGCCACCTTCTAATTACCAGACAAGCTTCAATCCAAACTGCTGCACTCATCGTGCCGACCCAGTGACCACAGTGTGACTCATGCCAACAAAGAGAAGGCTGGACCATGTTGCCTAAGGAGAAATCATACTCTTCTTTTTTTGCAACAGCTCGTACTTTGACCATTTTAAACTGATCATAAATACAGCTCCATTACAATGTAAGAAGATACTACAAAAACCTGCTAAAATAAATCACCTGTGTGTCGCTTCTACAGAACCTACAGAACACCTAGGGGGAAAGCAACCAGTCTGTAGCCTCTGAAAACTGCTTTCTTTCAACGTACTTTATGCCAAGCGAAGTTCATGGAAAGCACTGTGTGCATGTGTGCAAAGTGTAATTTCAAGAAGATATCAAAATGTATTTAAAAGCTGAGAAAAGAGTTTCAGACGTACAAAGCACAGTATTTCAGTAACAACATCAAGAATGGTATTGATAAGGCATATTAAACTTGGACTTATTCAAGCAGCTTGTTGGCATTTTACAACTTTGAACAGTGTTATTTCTAACTTCCATTTATACTGCAGTGTGTCAAAAATTCTGCACAAATACAGCTTCAAAAGTTCCCAAATGCTTAAGAACAGAATTAGTGACCACTCAGCCAGTACAGATTTTGTTTTTTAAAGAAGTCCACTTAATTTGCATTTTCCTTAAAGTAAGAGCACAAAACTTCACTTAAGTGTGCAAATTAAAATTAAGCTCCTGACAGTTGAGCTGTTATTGCTGACTGGTAGAAGTCACATAATTTTTCAGAAAGTCAGTTACAGATATCAAAACCTTACCCACTCCACCCCAAGCATTATCCAAGTCAGCATTAAATTATATAAACACACAGCATGAAACCTTTGGAAGTTTGTGATTTGCTCAACCTGACCACTAAAGTGTTCAGCAACAACAGACACAAATGGAGATTTTTGTCCTCCCCTCTGCAAAAGATCAATAGTGTAAAATTAATTAAGAGCAAGAACATAAACTTTAAGCCTCCACATTAAGTAGCACATTTCACATCTGATTCCTAATGGCAAGAAAAACTACTTGCTTTAACTTTAAACTTATGACTGTCCTAGTTTACTGAATATTATGTTTTAAAAACTTGCTATATTACTTAGTATTTCAAGTTGAAAGGGTATCTTTGAAATTATAACTACATATTGTCTGAAAATATTTTGGCCCTGGCACAGCATCTGCAAAGAATAGCCCAAGCTTTAACTTAATTATCCTTTTACAAGAACTGTGGTTTGAGAAAATAAAACAACTTTGTAAACATAATAATCACTAAGCGTAATAGCCTTTGGCAATAATGTTCCAAAGCAAGTTTGGATATCCAAGATAAACCATGATTCCTATTCTTTCTCTCTGTACTTTTGCAGCTAATATAAAAATTCAAAAGCAAATGAACATGGTGTGTCTCATTCTGCACAAGTAAACAAAACACAAGTTTCTGTCAAAGCAACACCTTACATCCAGCAATAAGTGAATTAGTCAGCAAGAGTATGTTACAGAAACTGCAATCCAACAACAGAATCTGCAAAAGTTAATTATTTTCTGTAACAGAAAAGAACAAAACCAAAGAAAGTTTAGATGCAGTCATAGAAGCACTGCTAAACAATCATTATGCTACTTACAGCACACTTTAATCCCAGATACACTATCCATTTATTGCAACCCCTCTGTATACACTGGAAAACACCCAAAAGCAGGGGAGCCACTTAGCCCCGCCTGATTGGTATGGGTATGTTAATTTTAGTCATTTTCCTAACTTACTGTGTACTGAAGCAAGACCTGAGCTCTTTGTCTCTGGCTCATCCAGGCTTCCTCGATGGCCATCAGGTAGCCCGGGGAACAAGAAGTAATCAGAGCAGCGTCAGAAGTCAGTCTGCTACTTGTGTGGTACTGCACATGACTCATCCCAGAGTCTACGCAGAGAATCTGCTACAGTAGACACTTCTCAGAAGGTTAATTACACTTGCAAGTGTTTAAAATCTCTGCCAAGTCACCACTATAGAATGCCATCAATAGTGAAATATAACCCTGGTTGAAGCACATCTAGTAGCTTTGTTGGTTAAAAAGAAAAAAGTACTAAAACAGAGGTATAAATAATGCCTTAAAATCTACATGAAAAAATGCAGGGCACAATAAAACCTACTGATACAATTAATTACATTAGGCACAGGTCTAATGTCAGCCTATGAATTCACTCACTTCACAGGTAAGCATTTACAGTTTTCTTGGAAATAAAAAGTTCTGGAAAGCAGCAACCACCACCACCCAGAAGCCAGTCGATGAATTCACTGCACTCACGAAGTGTCAGCCCCCCATCAAAATCCCGACCTTACTGAGGAGACACACACTGAACCACCCCCAAATCAGCTGCGAAACTCTGCATTTCCCATCATCTCTTAAAGCAAACAAACAAAAATGCTACAAGGCATACTGTAAACTCATTTACAAATAGTTTAAACATGCATTTGCAAGACGTGCAAAACAAACTATAGAAAAAAGTGCACTACCCGACTCAAGATAGGCTGTCACTATTTTTGACTTAAAAACCGCAAACCTACTGACATCCAGTTTAACTGTTAACACTCCACCCAAATGTGCAGCAGGTGGGCAGAGCTGCACCCTTCAAACAAACTAAAAATATATTCAGAGGAACTGAGAATCAGCTACTCGCTGTGAGGGGCTTTTAGCACAGAAGAAAGGAAATTCAGCTTCTAGATTTCTGAGATTGTTACTGAATTTCCATTTAACAACAGTTTTACTCTCACCAGTAGCATCAAAGCAATGTATTCACAAATATGGATTTGAAGCCTAAAGGAAGTTTAAAGTTTGTTATTAGGATTTACGGCCAGACTTCACGAATCAAGATTTGGGAAGGGCTCTCTCCCCAGGTGGGTGTGTGAGCCCTTCCAGCCTGTGCAGTGGATTTTTTAGGTGAGGCACAGCGTGCGCAGAACTGGCCCCACCGTTTCAGTCCTGAGGTCCATCTGCCACAGCCGAGCGAGCTTGGACAGTGACAGTGAAGTCCTCGGGACTGTCACAGCACCCGGTACTAACCGGGGCTGACCCTGCTGAGCATCTGAGATCTGACAGGATGGGATGGCAGGGAGGCATTGAACTGCCAGAGGACGGTCCGCACTGAGACTTGAACTCAGGTCCTTGGGATTCAGACTCCAGAGTGCTCTCCTTTACACCACAGGACCGCCCTGTTATTAGGATTAGACGATCAGTAACTCAGCAAAGAGCTTTTAACAAACAAAATTTAACATCAAACATTTTTATTACACTTTTTGGTGACAATTTTAATGGCATTTTACTCGCAACTCTAGACTTGTATTTTGAAGACAACATCCCCTTATTCTTTCTAGTTCTACATGCCCCTATGTAGTAACAAAATTTCCAACAAGTCCCCATCTCAAAATAGTCCATTCATACTGCAAGGTAATCAGTGATGTGGCTTCAGTGAAATTGTGTTCAGTATTGAAATCAATTCACAGAAAGTCTTCACAACAAATGCAAACCAAGATCTCACAAATCACTATCAGACCACAATATTTACTATTCAAAGTACTACATAAAACACTTCTACTGTTCACCACTGCTAGACTTTATTCTTCCATCATCACGAGCATTTTTTGTGGTATTTCCTTGTTTGGTTTGAAGTCAAGAATACAGACAGTTTTCTGAAGCTGCATTTCCCTGTGCATATAGCACACTTGAAATAATGAGATAGTATTTGATTCAGAACAAATTTAAAGTCTAACTACTTTAAAACCTCACTAACATAAGCATGATAGGACACTTGGTAAGAATTCAGTATACCCTCCTTAATGCACTGATCACTTTAGAAGTCAGCACCAGCACCAATCAAAAAGAACTACTGCAACCAGGCATCCTATAACCAATGCAAGAGCAGTCTGACACATCACAGAACAACTGATTAATAACACTCTGCTTTATTAGCATAAAGTAAGTATCTCATGGTAGTCAACATTAATAATTTCATTAAGAGCCTTCCCTAGAGTGCACTACTTATCATTAGGTACTTCAGTCTGTCCTCAATGCCTCAGCTGAACTGGTTTCCTTCTCCTCAGACATTTTCCTACTCCAAACTACAAAGAAATCATCCTTCCTAAGGAGAGCTTCTAACTAGTAAATTCCAAACTGACCAGCATAGACTTAAGTTGAACCATATCCTTCCCATATGTGTCACTAAATTTGGTCACCTATAGTTCAATGAGAACCTAAAACACTAAGCAGTACCTTACATGAATCAGGATCTACAGATATAGAGCTGTCCAAAACTGTGCTGCAATTTACTTACTAATAGATAAGAACACAGGGATCTACCAGAGGTGAGATGTGAACATAGAAGTGCTGGCCAATTAATTTTTACATGCTTGTACTTGTGAACCATAACATTTAACAAGTGTTTCAACCTTGATACAAACACTCACAGCTTGCCTTAGGTTGAGTCTCAGCATAAATCAGCAATGCTTAAGTCCTTGGCAGGGGGAAACATAATAGGCTCAGGTTTAAGTATAAATAAGCATTATTGATTTATTTTAACATCAGCAGTGAAGAATTCACAGCAAAATACTAAACCAATATGGTACTGGAATAATCAAACTTCCAGAAAGGTAGTTTTAATGTTAGGCTACTGACAAACTGTTTTTTACTTTGATAGGAAACTATTTTAAAACTATACCATTTACAATTATTAAGTTCCATCCATTTAACAAATAAAATTCTATATTACAGCCGACATAAGAAATACAAACTGTTCAAGGGAAGTAAATTTAAATTCAGCAGACATACATGAAGTTGTGCTCTATGGGACAAGTTTACAGGGACTTAACGAATAAAGAACTCTGAGGGAGGAATAAATAAATATTTATTAAGCAAACATACTGACACTTATGGACCAAAGTCATAGTAAAAGAAAACACATTTGTGAAGGTCAGATGATCCACATAGCACTGTAGGCAGAGAAAATCCAAGACAAATAACTTGAACTTTAGATTTTGAAGGGAACTTTGTTGCTCTTTACTGCTAGAAATATTTCAAGACCCTAAGTGGCCAGAAGTATCTTAAAATAACAGTCATAATGTACACTTAAACCCAAAGACTCCTACAGAAACTAGAAGCTTATCTAAGTTTCTGGTATATTTGTGCCTCTGAGACAAAACACACATTCCCCTAGAACTAAAGAGCCACAGGACAATATGGAAATGCTCTCCTGACCTCTGTTAACAGAGAAAGTTCTGGAACTTAGTGAGGGAGAATGTAAGCACTGTATAAAAAAGGTTTACCCACCTACCTCTCTAGCAAAAAAAGTAGGGAATATAAAAAATAAAATAGTTTGTCTGAGGCTTGTGTAACACCTTCCCTTTTGTCCTTCCTGTGTACATTCTTTTCTAGTCGAGCAATTTTCAGGAATGGAGCACTCTCTGGAGTTGCAGGACTGACCAACTGGCATGAATCACTCAGGATTTCTCTAAATATAGGCACCACGATGTTGTTATAATAATACTAAATAAGTACCACAAAGTTCAAGTTTAGATAACAATTTATTGAATCATATTGTATTTAATATTAGCTCACTCATCACTGTTTAAGATCTAAAAAAAAAAGACTATGATGCAGGAATATGAGATGTGGGTCTTTGAATTCAAAGACAATGACCAAGCTTTAGCCTGAAGAGGAAACCAGCACTCAGAATACCAAAACATCATACCAGCTGTATTTTGAACAGATTGCAGAGATAGGAAAATCAAGAGAAGAGGGAGAAGGTACTTGAAGTACTCCAGATGACAGCAACTTCATTTGCAAAGACAGAAAAAGACAATGTGGTCTTGAAAATGTTGTTTGGACAAGGAAGAAGGAGGATATGAATAAAACATGACCGTGGACTCAAGGAGAAGAGGAAAAAGAGAGGGCTACTCCCAAACAACTGCTCTTCCCGGGCGAGAAAGGATTCTACTGCTGTCAGCAGCATCGCAAACGTCAAGCAAATAAGTCCGAGAAAGAAGACAAAATTATTATAATAATAAGAAACACTGCAAGGAAATGAAGAGCTCAATGAAGGCACATAAAGAGCCATGAAACTCCACAAAGAAATGCAGGAACACAAATTAAGGAGATGGCACGCAAGATTCCTAAGAATGCTGAACCCCTCGGGATTAGTGGGAAGAGGGTACAAAACAGGGAAGATGTTTGCAGCAAGAAGCACCACAGATGCAGAAGAGGGTCAAGGCTGTGACAGCAAGGCAAGTTTCCCTACATCATATTTCTTCTTATTCCCACAAAGCTAAAGCAACTTACCTACATGTCTGACAAACAGCCCAACTACACTTTAAAAATCTAAATCATTTTTAATAGTATTATCGTACCACCTGAGAGATGCACAGTAAAAACTACTTTCAATTACAATTATGGCGGTGATTTAAAAGCAAGAGCATATTTTATTTAAACTAAAACTACATGCTTCAGTAAGTGCTTGAGTTACTGAAAAATACAAAGAGCTAGAAAGAAAGTAGCATTACACCCTCTACTTGTAATGGTTGCCTGAAAAGGCTAAACTTGTTAAGTGACATCAAGGGGGGGAAAAAAGACCCCTTGTGTTCCAGTAAGATTTTTAGGAGAAAAATAACAACTGTGCTTTAAATGAGTAACTCAAAGATATTAAAAGAGAAAAACAAACAAAAAACCAAAGTACAACAAATGCTAATATTTCAGAAGAATATTAACATACTTCCCTGAAGAAGTAGCCCTCCCTCTGTTTGCTTGGTATCTTAATTTGCCTTTGGTTTCGAAACGCTGGGCTTGCCAAGAACTATTCCTCTCAAAACCTCAGGAATTCCATTACTAGTTTTAAGCTAAATTAAAGGAAAATAGAAGCATTCAACGCATGGCAAAAGTATGCACAAAGTGTTTGTTGATACTCATAAATAGACTGAAAAATTAGCCATGTCTGAAGGATAACTGCTGCACAGTCAGCTCTGTTTTGCTCTGCTGTACTGCTAAGCAGAAACTACTGCTGCCAGTTCAGAAAAGAGAAGCATAAGACACGTTGCTACCAAGATCGAACACAGCACTAGATCGTTCATTTTCACTGCAATTTCATATATAAAGTAAAATATGCATTTCTGCAGGAGAAAAAGAATAGTGGTAATTTCCCCTTCAAAGCAACTGCTTCAACATCTCCATTTGGGAAAAAATACGTCCTGTTGTCCTAAGACATGGTAAACCCAGTCAACTCTCTACCCACAAAATAAAGACATGAAATCTCAGAAATACATCTGGTATTGTGCTGATGGGTATCTTTCCAGTGTTCACAGAATGGGTCCCTTCCAACTAACAATATTCTATGATTATAAACAAGCACTATTACTGCAATCACAATTACCCACTAAATGATGGTAAGAACGAAATGCCCCCAACCTGCCTATCGTGCCAGCTGTCATACCAGCACACAAGAAGGTAACAATATCCCTGTGCAAAGCATTGAAGAAAATCTTCTTGAAAGTCAAATGTTTCAGTTGTGTCACGGTGCCAATCAGAGCAGACAGGAACTATTAAGTAGTTTAACTTCTTTGGTAGCAACAACAGGAAAACAGTGAAAATACCACCACACTAGTTTTAACTGCAGCTCCCGTGAGAGATCAACGATCTGCATCTCACAGTAGAATCCAGCAGGATTCTAGCAGGAATCCAGGTACCAGCATGTGGGATAGAGAGTTTATTTTACCCTTGGAAAGGCAGGAAATTAAAGCAACTTTTCACCACTGAGTCAGTAGCACCCAGTACTGGATCAGGGGTTTACAGTAACTGCCAGCACTGTGTGAATGGCGGCAGCAGCATCTCAACCCTGCCAGGACCAAAATCACTGTGAAGAAAAGTCAAGGACAAGAAGTCAGTTCTTCAGACAGAAAACAGAGGTGCCCCAATCTCTCCTGAGCTGGGCACACAGCACAGGAAAACTATCACTATCTCAGGTGCACCAACTGTCCACAGCTTTTGCTACAAGCACAGATAATTCATACAGTATTTCTGAATCACATTTTCCTCAACAGAAAAGTAACAGACATCGTCCAAGAAAAAGCTGAATAGCAAGATATACTTGAGTGCCCTTGCCATAAGAGACACATCTATGATAAATAAAGGGTAATTCTAAAATGTACATTTGGGATTTTTTTTTAAATCCCAGTTCGAAACAATCCCAACACAGAGGTGCTTCTACCAGCCCAAACTGAACCTGAATCTTTATATAAAAACAAAACAATTCGGTGAGAAGTGGCAGGTCTAGTAACTGTGGCTGATTCTGGAAGCTGAAGTAAATAAACGTGGTCATGCAGCACCAGCAGGTATGATAGCAACAATATGCAACAAAATTATCTCACACTTGCAATAATTCAGAGGAACACACTGCCTAACTCAGATACCAGTATTACTTTGTTGACAGATTCAGGCAAAAAGTTTAGGGAATACCCTGGAATGCCTGAGAACTCAGTGACAGATTATGTATCACTCATGTGACGGGAAGCTGCTCATCTCATTACCCCACACATCGATCTGGAAGACTCTTAGAAAAAGAACAAACAAGACACAAAATCAAAGTACTAAGACATGAGGAGGAAACAGTAATCATAATGCCATTTGCACTAATTAGAAAAGAATGCATATAGTCAGTCCCAAACATGCAATAATAATGATTTTTTTATTGTATAAACATCAGAACTAAGTTATTAGTTCTCTTTTTTAAGTCAAGAGATAATAATTTCCATTGTCATTTCAAGCTTGAGGGGGAAACTTAAATTCCAGAGAATCACATGCCTGCAGGAAGATGGAACTCAATAAAAAGTGAACTAAATTGGCTGCCATGACTGTTGCCATCCTGTCAGATACAGTGAAGAGAAAGCTTTGAGAATTACACTATACTTGGAGAACACGTGATACACACACAGACATTTATATTCATACATGCTTATATGAGAAAGCACCACACACCTGTTTATCACCAATACAAGTTCAAAAAGAATCTTCACATCTCACACTGGTGACAAAGAAGTGCCAAAGATGATGTTTAAGAGCATAAAACTGGTAGTCTATTAGAACTGCTAGTCTACAACTTCTACACAACCAAAATATTATCTGCATGTACTGTGTGAAATTACACATCTCTGGGCAGCACTTTTCAGCCAACAGCTTCGGTTATTCAGTGGCAGACAAAAATAAAACCCATTACCACTTGTTACAGAATACATCACTTAAGAGCTGCAGATAGGTCATGTCTTCCAGCAGTAGCTGCTGCCCAGAGTTACTTACCACCACCCAGCAAAGGAGACTACCACCCATACAGACTTCAAACAGAGTGAATCATGTAAGAGCACACTAATCCACTTTGGGAAAAATTAATGGAGGTAACTGACCAATGAAGGCAGGCTGAGCTAATACTGTCCATTTAACTGCTGACTGTGACCAAAACACACAACACTGCATATGGCTTCCCTGGAAAGGATCACTGAGCATGGTAATCTGTGACAGAGGAGGAGAGACAAATGGCTGGGGGACACATTATCTACAATTTTTCCACAGATGTTAGAAGGAAAAAAAAAAGATAAAAACCAGTTCCTATCTATATCCCGAAACATTAAGTACAACTTCTGTGATAGGCTGAGAGCCTTAAGACAGATTTTGAAAACCACTAACCCTTATAGTTACTTAAGAAGAGCAGTCACAGACAGCCTCCCTAGAAACTGTCTGAAGCTATAATGTATGTCTTAGGGCAGACCTGTAATTTTCATTGATTTGTTTTGTTTCTTTATCTACCAATTACTGCAAAATGCCTCGCAGTTTTCTTAGTGGACACTCTGATTGCTATCTTTTCTTCTTTAAGTCTTTTAAACTTAGAAACTCCATACGGATGCTGAATAAATTTGTTCCAGTAATTTGATGAATGAACCGCAGTTACAAACAGGAGCGTATTTTCCTTTAAGAAACTCTAAATGAAACAACAGGTACCAGATAAAAATATTCTTTAAAATTAGTTACTATACGAAAGGCCAGACTCTTCCCTCAAAATCGCTTCAAAGTACACAGTGACATCAGATACACACTACTGGTGGTTTAAGGGGTCTTAAACGCAAAATGTGCTCATGAACCAAAACCAAAAGATGTCTCCAAATTCTCAACGCAGCACCAGCTTAACCTCACAGAATTAGGCCAGTATCAAATGTATTTTAAACTGCCATAATATGTCACTGTCACCAGAAGAAACAGACACACCCTGCTCCCCTTACTGCTTGCTTCCACCCCCATCTTTGAGCCAGCACAAATGTTTGTGCAGCAAACTGATCCAGCTCAAACCAAGCGCTCCCCTCCCTGCCCCTCCCCCAGGTTAGTTCAATCCTCAGCCCAGCTCACCACATAAGCATACAAGTATTTGCCTGCACAAAGGAGGAAGCAGCAGAACAGGGTGGAAGCAAACAGGACCATGTTTTTCAATGGTGGAGCTGGTCTACACCAGCTGTACACTGATCCAAAGCGGGAGCTGGTCACAGGCTGGAGTCCCACAACATCACCCTGACAGATGCAGGCCTATGGAGTGCCACTCTTGCCCTTCCCCTCTGGGGTCCCACCTCTGCACTCACACGGCCACTGACAGGTGAGTGACTGCAGGTGAGTCGGTTCAGGGTGCTGAGTCAACTGAAAAGTGAAATTCTACTGAAAATTAATTCTACCAAGAAAAAGGAGCAGGTTGCTCATTTTCATCCAGTTCAGCTTCCTGAACCAGCTCCCAGCACAATCCTTACGAGCACAAGGAAGGAAAAGAAGGAAAGAGGCTGGGAAGGTGGGAGGTCCAATTTTGATTAGCTTGTGATGCTGTGGAAACACACTCATACACTGCCAGGTGTTAAATCTAAACTTGCCTGTGCATTTGAATGTGATTATTTTAATCAATTTATTCCAAAGATTATTCCAATTTTCTCAGAAACCTAGGCAGTCATAGTCTACTTGGGCAGAAGCTGCAGGAAGAGAGGCCAGTTCACTACACTAACACCTTCACCCTTCATGTTTAACAAAACAAAAATAGAACATTAGTTATTCTAACTTAATGATAGTTTCACCAGATATTCTTTTAAACATCACCGATTAAATCACCTCAGATATTTGCACTGGAAGAACACATACAAAATAAAACCCCTGCAGACATGTTAGGCATTCTCTTCACCATATTTTACTATTTACAAGGAATTTAAACAATGGTTCTGGTGACTAAAGTGATCCTACTAACCTCTCTACTCAGTTTTATCCATTATTTGAAAAGTTGTTTTGCTTAAACTACAAGTCCCAGTGGTCACAGAAGTGAACAAACTTCATTTCAATGCATTCAGAATCAATCACCTAATAAAATATGGATGTAGCCACCTTCAAGCTAATGTTTTAACAGTGCATTACTGTAAGTAGGAGTACAGACCATTAGCAATAACCCTGCTAACTTCCAAACAATGTAATTTATTATTGGATTGTTAGATTTAGCAGGGAACTATTTTCACGGGCAATAAATACATCTATTTATGTTCATCCACTTGATGAAGAAATATAATTATACCAAATCAATTGATAAGACATATCAGCATTACAGTTGAAGAACTGAAGTGCAGATTCAGATGCATTTACCTGCAAACCAGCCTTCCCCAGTGCCATGTATTTTTCCAGTTAATGAAACTCTCATTTTCTCACAAAGCTAGATTCTCCCACAAACTACCACTTGCCCATTGCAGCAATTTAAGACAATTGGTCTTCTCTTTAACAGAAATTTCTTGTATGATGAAAAACTGTTTCAAAGTACTCTGCCTGTAAAAATTACACAGAAGTGAGAACAGTTTGACTACAATTCACCACCAGCATTTGAGACGAGACACTAAACTGGAAAGTGAGCAAAACCCTGGAAAGCCCTTTAAGCAGATATTCATACAACTGCTGGTGTGTTGTTTCAACAAGCGTTTTCAAAGTATTCTTGACACAGAAGTAAATAAACTCAGAGAATCTCAGTCAAGATATAAAGTTCTTAATTTTTTCCTTTTGGAATGGAGTTAACAGTTTTTGGACCTGACTTGATACAGGGGGTTTTTTTCAAGCATGCATAGATGAGTGTGCTATTCAAATGCACTTGCTAACCAAGGAAAACAGATAATTAATTTCCTTGGCAGTTCTGCTGACTTTCATAGGAAAAAAAGATGCTTATTGGATCTGAACACGTATATCTCAATACCGAACCACTTTTAACAGAGCAATGAATCTTAAAAAACTTAGCTTTTCATTTTCCTAATATAAATATATTATAGAACTAGCACAGCAGATTTAATGACAGGTTCATAATATGGAAAAACTGCTAACATTAACACCACTAAAAGGAAAAGAATACATATTCAGAGAACTTTTTTGCTCATTACACTAAATGTCACTTTGTCACTATGTCTTTAAGTAAAAAAAAAATCAAGGACTATTCAAAAAAGTCACAAATAAAACACTTGTTAAAAATATTACTAATATCAAACCACACTTGGCAACTTTTTCAACATTTACTAAAATCAACCCTGATTTCTACAGTATATATTCATTGCAATAACAGTATTATTTCCAACTCACAGTTCAACAACATTCTTAGGGATTTCTAATCACAATTATCACATCTTATGCCCTAACTCTGAACAAGATGCAGTGACCAGGAAGATAAGAAAATATGCTTTTGTTTTACAAAAAACAAGTTGAGATGGAGAATCGAGTCAAACGAGTACTGAGTCACCTTTCGACCTCTGCGACTCTTCAGATCTATCCTTGGTACCTTCACGAGTAGGGATATGTCAGAAAGGGAAGTTTAAAATGACACGGCAATCAGCTAGGTATCACTCATCCATACACAAAGCATCACTTTGGAGAGCCCGCAGGGAGAGCCCCCTTCCTTGGGCAGGCTCTGTCTGCTGGTCCCGACCCACTGACCCGACAGAGCTCTCAATCAGTCTCGGGGCTCGCACCTCTGAAGCCCCTGGGTTTGCTCGGCGACTCGGAAAAGCGCACGCCCCTGTGTCGGAAGGGAGGTCTGTGCCAGGCGCGGCTGACCCTGCGGGAGGTGCGAGCGCTTGACAGGTCACAGAAGATGAGCCCCGACCACCAGCCAGGCCGAGCGCGGCCGGGACGGCTCCCCACGCCAGCCCAGCCTCCAGCACAGCCGCAGCCGGGACAGCTCTTGCGCCTCTCTTTTGTTTTTAAACTCGCAGCCCGCTCGCCCCCGCCGCTCCCGCCCCAGCCCCACGGCGAAGCGGCGGCCGCCCCTCCGCCCCCGGCCTTCCCCGCCCACAAACAACCCCCGCCGCAGCCCGGGGGACCGCTCTGTCACCCGGGCCCACGGGTCCTACCGCTGGGCATATCCCAGCCCTGGTTCCCACGGGAGGACGCGAGACAAGGAGCCGCTCCTGGGCCCGGGAGGCTCCGCTGCCGCCCCCTCCCAGCGGAGCCGGCCGGGCACCCCGCGGGAAGGAGCCGCGGGAGGGGCGAGCGCCAGCACCCACCTTGGCCATGAGCCCCGCGCCGGCCGCCGGGCCGGGCCGCCTGTGTCGGGCGAGACGGCGGCCCCGCGTCGGGCCGGGGCACGGCTGCGCCTCCGACCGCGGCAGCGACAGGGCCGCGCTCTGGGCCGGACCTGCCCGGCTGCGCTTCCGGAGCGCCTGCGATCGCCTTCCGGGGCAGCGCCTGCGGGGCCGCGGGGCGGGCGGGGCCGGGACTGCCACCGGGGCTGGAACGGGCACAAGCACCGGGACAGACACCGGGGCCGGGACGGGCACAGGCACCGGGACAGGCACAAGCACCGGGATAGGCACAATCACCGGGGCCGGGACAGGCACAGGCTCCGGGACAGGCACGGGCACCGGCGCCGGGACAGGCATCGGCATCGGTACAGGGACAGGCACACGCCCAGGCACCGGCACAGGCATCGGGAAGGGCACCGGGACAGGCACACGCACATGCACATGCACAGACACCGGCACACGCACCGGCACCGGCGCCGGCACGGCACGGCCCGGGCTGGGGGCTGGCCGCGGGGCTGCGCCCGGAGAGGCGCCGGAGCCGGAGCGGACGGAGGCGGACACGGAGCGAGTGTTGCTGGTTCTCCAGGTTAAAATAAAGCATTAAGGCTGTAGTTGCGCGGGCTCGGACTGGCTTGGTTCGATATGAGTTTTGCTGTACTCGGTGTCCCCAGCGTTTCTTGGGCACCGCCCGGCAATGCCTCACCCAGAGCCGTCGGAGCTGCACTGGTTCGCAAGGCTGCACTGCGTGCGAGTGAACGCAGCGGTGGGCTCTGTGCATTAAAAACAAAGATACAGCGGAATTACTGTGGGAAACAAGGACTAGAGGAGGTGCCACACCTGCCTGTTGTGCAGGTTTGTGGAAACGCTTAACACTCCTGTAAGCCAGTGCAAAAAACCCCTACACGTTTGTTCTTCCTGTTGCTTACCTGCACATCACCGGGTCTGTTCCCTGTTCACAGACCAATACCTATGACAGGTCGTGGGCCAGGAGACAGCATGATCTGCAGTTATTCTGGAATGTGTAGTTTTTGTCCTGCTTCACATGCACAAACATTGCCCACAGTTAAAACAGCCAGCACCCTGCACAAAACTCTCAGCTTCGTCTCAGATTATATTACCCCTCTTGTTGTCCAGCTTCTTTGGCCTTGATCTACCTTCTGACCTCTTTGCCAAACAATATCTTGCACCAAATTGCTTAACAGAGCGGGTCTGTTTATGTATCTGACTTTCTCAAGGGTTGTGTAACTCCTGTTTTGACTGATATCAGTTATCTCATAAAAGGGAGAATGGAGAATCTTGCTCTCACGGTTGCTCACTTTTTTCCCTTCCCTGGACGGTTACTGCTTTGTAGCAGAAGTGTCAGAAGCAAGTAGATGACAGTACTCCACAACACTCATTCAATCTATAAGTTTTGTGAGAGTTGGAAGTGCTGAAGTCCATGCAGATTTTCTTCAGATGTACATGCCAGAAAGGTGCTAATATCTGGAAGGAAGAAGGGTCTGAGGTCACTTGGTCTGTTCAGCCTGAAGAAAGGGAGCCTAAGACGAGACATTGCAATCTACAACTTCCTTGTGAGGGGAGAAGGAGAGATACGCACTGGTCTCTTCTCTGTGGCGATCAGTGACAGAACCCCAGGGAATGGCCTGAAGTTGTGTCAGAGTAGGTTTAGTTTGGATATTAGAAAAACATTCTTCACCCAGAGGGTGGTTGGGCACTGGACCAGGCTCCCCAAGGAAGTGGTCACAGCACCAAGCCTGTCAGAGTTCAAGAAGCATTTGGATGATACTCTCAAGCACATGGTGTGACTCTTGGGAATGATCCTGTGCAGGGCCAGGAGCTGGACTTGGTAATCGTGCATCCCTTCCAGCTCAGCAGGTTCTGTGATTCTGTGAGAACGGGCACAACTGTGGTTTAGCATTTGATTGCAGCTGTTGGCTTTTGTGCATGTGAGTCAGCAGTCAGAGAGCTGGATGGATAAAGCAGAGAAAATGGGATTTTCCTATAGCTGAATCATTTAATAGGTGAGGTTGTATAGCAGATTCTGTCATCCAACACACATGTGCTCATAGATAAAATTCACCTATGGGCTACAAAGCAATAAGCTGCCCTTAACACAAACATCTGCAGGATTCTTTGTGACCTTCAGGTCACAGGACTGGCCTTAAAGTCTGTTCAGATTCAGTTGTTCATCTCAATCTGTGTTCTACTTAAACAAATTGAGATGGTTTCATTTTCCTAACAAAGGCAGTTTCTGTAACTTCTTGTTGATAGTTTCCCTGGAGAAGCATCAATAGGTTGACTGTAGAATGTACACATGTCTGTTTCCAACTAACCTATAATAACCAAGTGGGACATAGATCTAATTAAATGCAAAAAAATACAGTGTGTTGCAGTAACATTGTAGATCTGACTGCAGCTGACAAAAGCATTTTTTTTCCAAATGAAGATTGCTATGATCTTACTTCACCCCTTTGTATTTCAGAGTTTCAGGGCTTCAGAACTGTGCACACTTGACTATGTGCTATGTACAAAACAGTGTCCAAAGAGCATTGTCACAATAGCAAACTTAAAAATTAGGCAACTTGTGCAGCTGTGGTTTTGAGTCCCTTGTGGGCACCAAGTATGAGAGAATTAAGTAGCCTGTCATAGCCTACCATTTTGCTATTTTGTGCCTTCAGGACATGGAATAGATACCTCTCACAGGAGAAAGCAGCTGGTTATTTTACATCTCTGCATGCAGCAAGTGCCCTTTGCCTTATTCATTTAGTGAATAACTACTTAGGTATTCTTAGTGCATTTGTCATTGTGTCGGTTGATACTTCATTAGCATTAGTAGAATGTTTTTCCATGCTTCTTTTTCAAGAAAAGAAATAGCATTTCATTTTATGTCTGAGGGAGTGTGGAGGGTCTTGCAACTGCACTGCTTGTATTTGTGGCAGTTAATACTGAAGAACCTTGGTGGTGGGTGAAATCAGTCTCAACTAGTTTTCTGTCCAGGTTTCCTACATGGTGTGTGGCAGAAGGAAGTGGAGGAATGGGATGACTTGGGATCCACTCTGAAGAAGAAGCTGGCTAAACTTCTCAGTGTGAAAGGACATTTATATGACTGAAGTCACAGTAACTGGGGGCTACTGCTAAATAGTGTTGTTGGATGCTGGCCTTGTGTCAGTTGTGTTCTGTGTATTGGTATTATGATTGCTATTGGAAAACTTGCAGATGGACTATGAACCTTTGCCTCAGCCATGACAGTGCTACTTTAGGAATGTTCAGTTGAGTCCACACTGTGAGTTCATAGCCAGGACACTGACAAATAGACCATTTTGCCAACACAGCTACATGAGAGGCGTTTCAGTGCAGAGGCAGAACATGCAGGCAAGTACAGCCACAAAACTTAAAAGTGTGTCTCTCAACATCCTCAAAACTAACAGAGTTGGAAGGAGCTGCCTGCTCCACTTGGAATTCATGCCAGTGAACTCTTTTTTGTTAGATGCCCAAGGGGGCCCCCTTTATCCAGGATGTGCATGTTTCAGACTAGGAGAAACCACCCTGTCCTCTTCCTATAGTTCGGTGATTAGAATCCCCAAATTTCACCATGTAGGGGACCTTGATTTCATTTCATCCTCAGTGTGTGAACTTATAAATTAGTATTTTCCCCACACACTCGAAGTGCGCTATAACCGTCATACAGTCATTACAGCTTCATTAATCCTATCCACTGAAATAGTTTTATTGATTGTCTGGGCTGGACTTTTAGGAGTAGAATTTGCCTGGTGGGAGGAGCATTTGAAAGTGGTCAGAGATGTTTTAGGAACCTTACTGAAATAAGGATTTATGGAATGTAGGCAACTCCATAGATGGAAAGCAACTGGATGAGAATTTTTAAGCCAGTAATTTTGGATTTAAGACTCACAAGTGTTCATTTTCAGCATCTGAGTCCTCTTATTGGTGTAGTCACTAAGACTTGTCTCAGGTCACAAAAGCAAATCAGTGACAGAGCTGGGGTGAGGCTTCAGCATACAGACAAATACGTCAGACTGTGGAAAAATCAACATGGGGTTTTGTAGATAGAGAAGCTTTGTCATAATTATGAAGTTCTTTGCTGAAATCAACAAACTGATAAAACAGGGTGATACCTTCATTGCAGTGATTTCAAAAGAGCCTTTGGCACAGTCCCTCGACAGTGCTGCTAAATCATGGTGTCATACGTTAGGAAGGAAGCCTGTCTAGTGAATTACTAACTAGCTGAAAGAGAAGGGTTAATGGGATAGAAATGAACAGTCATTTTTCACACTGTGGGAGAGTTAGATTGGACTCCCACAAGGATTCATGCTGGGACCTGCACTAGTTAGCATACTAGGCTTGGAAATGGTCTTGGAAAGAGACTGAGTAAGGGAAGCAGCACAGTTTGCTGCTTGTGCAAAATCCTGCGCAGGAGTGCCTTATGAAGTTGACAGCAGGAAGTTTCAAAAGCATCTCATTCTGCTGAACAGCATGGCTGTTAAACTAGAAGTGGAAATTCAGTCTCCATAACTACAAAGTAGTGCATAAAGGCAAGACTAATCTTAATTATATGTGCCTACTGAGTTCTACCTATGCTGTTATTGCTGAAGAATGAGTTCTTAGAGTCTCTATGTGTAATTCAGTTCCAACTCAAAAATACCAGAAATTATTAGAAAAGAAAAATGGAGCAAAAAATGTTGTGACAACTTTGTGAATAGTACTAAGCTCTGGTTTCCCAGGTCAGAAAGAAGGTAAAGGTAGAAAATAAAAAACATAGAGAATGATTTCTGTTTAAAACATGCCCACCAACACTTGGACTTTTCAGTTTGAAAAAGACAAAAGTGACAATGCTTGGTGACTGAAAGAAGACTCAACTACATAAAATGCTGTCTTGTGGAAGGAAGGTAAGGAACTCTAATTCACTTTTTTTGTAGTAAGTGAGCATACAGGAGAAATAATGGAGGGGAGGTTTAAAACAATCAAAGGGTACTCTTTTTTTCAGATGTTACAGAACTAAAATATGAACCTCACTGCTTCCAGAAATGTGAAAGATGAAACTGTCAATTGCTTTTAAAAAGGAAACAAACTCAAAAGGGAAGCAGTGCATTGGCAGCTAATAAATTGAACGCAATACAGTGGCCTTTGGTTCTGGTTTTGCCTAGTCAGTGATTAACTGAAAACTGAGTATATCCGAAGAAGGATTGTGCTATACCTGACCTGTTCTTTATATTCTCTTCCTGACTGTTTAGTCCTGGTCATTACATTCAGAGTAAGAGAGTTAGGGATACTTGTGTAGTCGGACACAGTATGGCCATTTTGTAGCTAGTATAGGAGAGAGACCAAGGTGGTCAGGGGACTGGAAAAGTGGTATATTGGAGAAGGCTGTTATTCAGCCTTAAGGAGGTGATAAGGGAAGATCTTACTGCTGTTGTCAGCATGGTAAACAGAGCCAGATTATTCTCAGAGGTGCACAGTGACAGGCTGAGAGAGAAAGGACACGTGTTGAAACATGGTAAATTCTGCTTAGATACAGAGATTTCTTTCTTTCACTCTTTCAGTCTTTCTTTCTGTCTTTCTATCATGAAGATGGTCAAGTAGCGTAAGAAGTTGCTTAGAGAGGCAGGACCTCCTCTCAGGGAGACACTCAAAGTTTGACTAGACAGGATCCTGAGCAGTCTCTGCTGACTGGTCCTACTTTGAACAGTAGGCTGCCCCAGGTGGCTTCCTGAGACCCATTGCAACCCATGTGGTTCTGGCTTCTTAAGATGGGTTGTTACCATGTGCTTGTGCCCTAACTGTATGTTATTTCCTATGGCATATTGATGACAGAAGTGAAATGTATTTGGGTTAACTGTTACATATTAAAACTCAGTGCAAGAACACAGTGGGAATAAGACACTTTTAATTTGGCATAAAGAAAGCAAGAATCAGCTATGGTACTTTCTGTCTAGTGTCTTGACAGTAGTCATTAAAACACTTTGTAAAAATATGTCAAGAAGAGGAGTTGATCGTCAGGGTGCAGCTATAGCAGGAGTCAGTAAATGGTACTGTCATCCATGCTCACAGTTTTTAGGTTTTTTTATTTCCAATGTCTTCTTTAAACAAATGACATATAATTCATTTGTCAGACACTAAATGATGGGGAAGAGTATACCTAGCGTAGCGTGTTCTGCCATGTCACATGATGTGATTGTGTAGGTACATATTCTCTGTGTCAGACTTGTCTCCAGCAAGAAAGTAAAGAGATGTTCTTCACCCTGATGTCTCTAACTAGGGTCAGTCCTTCTTAGTACTTGGGTTAAGATTTTTGAAAGATAAGATAGTGTTGTTTGTGGCTGACTGCTTCTGTTGAACACCTGGCATGCATGGCATTAACAAACAATTCAGACTACAGAAACACCCACAGCTGCCCATCACTGTTTACTCCTGTAATAAGAACTTTTATTTGTAAGCTGAAGACCCTGCAACAGCTAAGCAACTTACCAACAGTGTATTCACCAGCAACACTTAATGGCATAAGCTGAGTCCTATAGTTTTAAAGAACGAATGCACTTCAACTTAATTACAGTCAGGCCTGAATAAAAATTAAAGGGTTTGCATGTCTGTTACTGTGTATGTGGGTAGAAAGGCAGTGAGGTTAAGATAATAGGTTCAAAATGTATTCTCAGAAAACATTTAAAACCACAGCAGGGTGTGATTGTATGCAAATAAGTATTTTTGCAATAGCAGATTAAACACCTTATGGAATTTGTATGAAAAACTGCATGCTTGTACATGATGCAAAGTATGATTAAGCACCAGTGTTCAGAGTTTTTGCCTTTAGTAAAAAAATCTAGGCAGATTTAAATCAATCAATGGTTTTCTCAGTCTTTTCACAATGTATGTTGTAAGTTATGAATAGTGACTACTAGAGAGAAAATGTTAAATATGACACTACTTTTTCCTTTGGGCTTCATCCTTGCAAGAATATGTTCCGGTCAGGAAAAGCGTGGCAGTAGCAGAATGTCTGGTGATAGTCTGGCAACATGTAGGATCTGAGACAGTGAGGGAAGAAAAATGACAAATTGATGTAAACTTTACTAGAACAGCTGTTCCTCTGTATTTTGCCATCAGCTTACAGAATGCTGTTCATGAATTAATGAATTAATCATTCCAGGTTCCCAGACTACCTTTAAATAAACTTCTTTTTCATGCACAAACATTGTTAAAATGACCCTGAACCTACAGGGGCAGCAGGTACCTTCTCAAAAATGTAAGTTAGCAGTAGTGGAAAATCCCACTGTCACAGGCTGATAATCATTGCTCTACATTGTCATTTGCATAACAAAGGGACATTGTGATTGGGAGAATAACTGAATTGTCTTTGGAAAATGGCTTTCAATGTCAAATTCTAATCTACATTACATACCAGAGTTATGTATCTACCTTTCTGAAACTCCTTTATCTTACACACAAGCTACCGTGTCCTGTGAAATGGGAGTGATACCCTGGTTTTTTCTAGAAAATTGCCTTTTGGTACACTCAGGAAGAATATTTAAAGGAACATTTAAAATTGCAACCTGGATTTTTCCCCCTAGCAAAGATCAACCTGATTTAGCAAAATCAGATGTAATGGTGTTTGGTTTAATCCAGTGTTTTGCTATCTGGAGTACAAAAGATAAAATACATTACTTCATATTGATGTAAATTGTGAGGTAAATTGAACTCACAGTGACATCGTGCAGTTTCACTGCAGTGGATGTATTGCTCCATGCAAGAAATAAAGCTTCTCTGAAGAAGTGAAATTGTCACATTGAGAAACAATAAAGTACATTCTTTTTCTGTAGTCCAAAACCACTCTGCCTGCTCAGCAGTAAATCTGCAGAGGGAACCCAAGCTCATGCTCACACTGGCAGGATTACTCTTCTGCCTCTTAATCATATTTGTTAGTGAAAGCAGTGGTCAAAGAAAGTGCAGGATCAGCTGTTCTGAACACTGGTAGAGCGGGCTCTGCTCTCTTTCATTCATGTGCTTTTGAACCACATACTCCAAAATCACATCTGAACATGAGTGGATAACTGAGCATTGTGATTTATACAGACAGATGAAAATTGGAGGACTGTGAAAAATATCATCTACCCTTTTCTTGAAGGAACTCACTGCTTCTTGGGGGAAGTCTCAGTTTATGAAGCTGCTGATGAAGTACTCATAATAACCTACCATTTTAAGAGAAGAAACGCCTAAGTGCCAAGGGGTTTTTTACTTTTTTCCCCCAGTATTTCATGAATGGGCTTCTTCAGGAAAGCAAGAACTTTATTACCATTTGGGTAGAAACCACCAAATGAGGGTAACTGGCCATCCACAGCGAGCAACCACTCCAGCCCTTGGAAAAATAACTTTTGAAGTTATTTGAGACAGACAACAAAAAAGTCTGTGAGATAACTTTGGGAATGTTCCCTCAGAGGAGGCATAGAAGAAGAAAAGATGAAATATGGCAAAGCAGAATTATTGGTAATGGAATGTAAAGCTGCTTTTACACTGCCTCATTTTGCAGCTCACTTTCAGGACTGCCTGAATTCACACATAAGGCAAGTAGAAGCAAACTACTTAATTGCTTCAAACAAGGGAAATAAAAGCAGACTTGTTAATGTAATGATATTTTAACCAACAATTATTTTAAGCAGAAATAATTATATTTCCTTCAGTAGCATATAATAGCATATATTTCAAGATAATTTAGGGACAAAATCAAAATATAGTTCAACATTATTCCCTCATGCAGAAAGAATTATGGGGAAGAGTCTGAAGGATAGAGATCAAGGAAGTTCTGCTCATAGAATTTTTCCCAAAGCAGCTGGATTCAATTGGGACTAGCTAACTCTATTACAGAGAGAGATTTTTTCCCAAATGTATTTGTTATTCCATATTGCTTCTTAACAGGAGGAAGGAAAGATGACAGAACAGTTTTTGCTCTAATGAAGCCTTTTTTTAATAACAGCCCGTGTTTACATAAAAGAATCCCAAAGAAACAGACCTTCAAGATGAAGAGAGAAAAGCTGAAGTTTATGACTCTGACTTGGGGAAGTTCATTCCATTGCCAAGAAAGTTTCAGTCCCCTTGTGGCAGAGAGCTTCTTTATGGCAGAACTAAACTGGTTACTGTGGACCACAGATGATCTTTGATATTTTGTTCCGTCTCTCTGTTGTACTCTCAGCCTTTCCTGAGATGTTCAAATAGTTGCTCTTTGTGTCAGAGCTCAGGGCAGGCTGCATATCCTGGTCTTAAATCAGACCACTTGTCAGTGCAAACTTCTGTGAAGTAGCCTGAAGGAAGTATCTGGGGTTTATATTCTGCATTCAAAAACAGGAGATACAGGCTTATTTTTTCAAAGTAATGAGGCGAGATGCTTACAGCTTTTAAGCTTTCTTCCTAAGGCTACTGAGTTCTGTACCAAACAAATGCATGCCCACTCTAACCCTCAAATCAAAGCCTCTTTGCTACAAATGACAGATTTTCATAATTTTTTCTTCAAGTCTTATTTCCATCTCTCCTTTTTTTAGAATTGTAAGAACCATTGCAAGTGACTTCCTGGAATACTAATTTTTTTATGTAAGTCTAGTTTGTTAAAGATAGTGAGACTCACAGACAGCAGTTGCTTCACTTACCTACTCCAGTCTCAAGGAGTTGTGTTGCCACAGGATGAAAACTGCACTGAATGGTTCTTCAGATCAAAGTGGATGAAGGGTATAATTTTAGAGCTTACAGACATTGCTTACAGTTGAAGATCTGCAATTTATTATACCACCCATCCTATATTGCCTGTTCAGATTGCAGGCCTTCAGGCCTGGAACTCTGCCTGTGGATTTTATATGTGCAGTATTCTCAGGATACAATATAAATAATAATATATCATCAGTGAAGGGAATAGCCCAGTGGAGCAATCCACAACTGAGTAAACCTCTCAGATATTATGGAAAAAAGCCAGCACTACTTCAAAAACTTTTTTTTTAAAGTCAGTCAAATGCCTAAATTAAAATCCCACTCAATTGCTTTGGTCTTATTAAGTATCTGTGTGTTCATTTAATATACCTCTCATGCATTTTATCTTTATGCTTCATTTAAATATGAGAAGCAAACATATTTTATATAGTTGTTATTCTCCAATTACTACAAAAGCTTCTTGGAATCTTTGATCATGAGAATGTTATTTCAAATCCAGTTCTGCTTCGCAATTACAAAGTGTCCTTACTGAAGTTAGTTTGGATGCAATTCTAATCCAAGTAGAGTAAACCACAGTCAGTATTCAGAAAAACAGGTATGACTACGGAGCAGTAAAGAGATCAGAATGAACCCAGGTACCTGAGTTGATTTATGTGGTGGTGGTTTTTTAGACAGAAATTCCAACCAAAGCTGTAATGATAACAAGCATCTGATGCAGAACATCAACAATTTAGCATTAGATGTTTACAAAATGTTGTTATTATTAAATACGGTAAATCAGCAAATTTAATTTTTTGTATAAGGGGCACTATGATAGAGGTTCAGCCACTGGGTTTTGGGTTTTTGAGGTATTTTACACAAGCCCACAGAGAAGTGACACAGATATGCAATGGTCGCTAACCAAATTCAACATGCTTGAGTGTGGACAGTTGTTAGATGACCACAAAATATATTCAGAGTTGCTACACAAATTGTCTCTTAATTTAGGTAGGAGTCTGAAGCTTGCACTGTACAGCATCAGTCTCAGATAAGGCTTGGGAAGTAGCAGTAGCAGCAAAAACAAGTTATAAGTTGCTTTTTGTCTTACAGGTCATTTCTCTCTAGTTTTTGTTTAGTGGTGCAGGAGATGCAGCATGGAACTGAGGAGAGTGATGGAACATATGATGGACAAATCTTTGGGGAAATGTACAAAATAAGCTACAAGAAAATAATTCTACTGCAAAGTCAACAAGAGGGCGTGCAGTAGTAATGGCTGGGTGACAGATTGAAGGAGGGGTTTGTTTAAATTTCTGTCTAGGGTATTGTCAGACTTCCAAAAGCCTTAGCTGTAAAGGGATGCTGTAAAGTCTTAACTATAACAAAATGTAAAACTTTACTGAGTTGTCCTTTTAGTATTAAAATGTGGCTTCTTCATGTACTGATTTATTACCGTCATTCACCAGAGGTTGGATGGAAACCCACTCTCTTCACAAGGATTGAAGGTAAGGTTTATTTAGTGAAGTACTGAGCATGTCCAGCTCCAAATGCAGAGGCAGGGCACTTGCAAGCATTTAGTACCATATGAGGTCAGATTAAACTATGAGGAAACTCTTTTCAAACAATGAATCCATGAAAAGTTTTACTGCTTTTCCATTTTAAAATACTCATACTGTGCCAGCCTGTTCCAAAAAAGTAATTTCTTTGTTTCTGCCTTTTATTCTTGAGGGGAAAAGGATACGAGAAATAATCAGTCTTAGAAATGTATCTTCTCTATTCTCAGCAAATGCACAAGGACTGGGAATCATTTCTTGTTTATTAATAAAAAATACACAATACACAAATACAGTTTATTTTAAATTCAGCTAGACTGTGTTCACTATTTGAAATTGTAGACTCCTGGCTGTTAAATAATGTAGAATGAATCTACTGGGACACAGGACTAGCAGACTGATCCATGCTGAGATGCTCAAAGAGTACAAACTCCTACCTGAGGGGAGGAGCCAAGTGGTGACTTGCAGGCCTGGCAGTCGAGTGCATGTCAAATCAGTGTTGCCTTCCTGATATTGCCCACAATGTTTTGCATAATCCAGGGCAATGTCCATGCTCACCTAATACTGCAACTCCTGGCTATTGCTGATAAGGACTACAAAAGGAAGATTCAGAGCAACCACAAAGCATTACAAAGCAGCAGATGCTTCGATCCCTTTAAGCACTATGTAGTAGGGTGCTGGAATTCAGTCTGTCTAGTTTAATCCCATGTCCTGCCTCACCATGCAAATGTGCTTAATCTGTAGCAAGAAGGAAAAAAGTTCCAATTTGTCCAACATAATACATTTATTCTACAATCACTACAAAGTTGTGTAACTTCTAAAGGCAATAGGAAAATAATTCTATCTAATTTATACATTTTATTTACTAAGGATGTAACCATTTTCTGACACAGTGGCTTTATTCAGGTTGAAAAAAGCACTCCATTTGTTTTTTTCCAATTCCCTAATCACTAACAGAGGTTATGGTTTTCCTTTGTGTGTTCCCTGTCCAGTCCTAGAGGAGTCTTGCAGCTCACTGTGGGCAGCATGGCTGGAGTACTCCCATGATCTCATGGTTAAGAACTTCTAAAACTATGTGATGCAGATTCAGTTTTCCTTGGGATATTTATCTTACCAAATAAATGGTTAAACTGCTACATAACCTTCCATATAGAAACCAGGAAATAACACCAAAAATTAACTGCAAGCTCCTCAAACCTAACTTGTCAACATTTTCCTTATCACCTACTCAGAGTTCAGGTGGCTTAGGACCTGAATGGAGCTTTAAGTGGGACACACTTACCACTCTAATCGGGACAATGATTAAAACAAAAATTACCTGGATGAATTCTTGCTTTAATAAGCATAGAGAGGAAAAAGGAACCACATGCTGGCCCTGCTACATTCAACAGACTTGGTGCATGGAACAATACAGTGGTGCACCACTATCCATTTTGAGTTCAAAAGGAGTCACTCTTATTACACGCATAAGAGACATAAACCTTGTTGGTTTTGCCAGATCTAAACACCTCTATTTATCCAGCATGCCAGTCCTCTTAAGATACAAGCTTAGAAACTATGATTTACTGTGAAGTGGTTTTATGATCTTTTGTTCTTTTAGTCTTTTAAACTGAGGTGCAGTTCTGTCTGATCAATGCAGCAGGTGAAGACTTTTTTTACTAATATGTCCTGTTTCTTGATCTTAAGAATAAAGATAACAGAATGTTTCACTGAGAAATTTAGAAGCATGTCTAAATAAAACCCATGCATTTATTAACATTCTAGATCAGAGGTTAAATAAAATGTGCTATTTGAAATAAGGCTGATATGTATACTGAAAAAAATGTGAAATTTGCCAGACATTGCACAATTAAGACATGAAGAAAAAAACCTGTTGATCACTTCAGGTGAAAGTGTTAGCAAAGCAGAAGCCAATAGTAGATAACATGAATTTTTTTCTGTCCTGAAGTACATAATTCTCCATAACAGAGGGAATAAAAAGGGCCAGCCTCTCCCTTAACAAAATAACACCTTAAAAAGTATAGCAATTATTCAGGGGGTAGTAGGACAACTACTGCATATTGCAATGCTAACGAATTCTTTTTCTGGCCTAATCACCTGGCATTCTTGATGGTTTCCCTATGAATATATAAATCTACATTTTAATTTTGGATGTGTATGAGCCATTGCATAGGCAAGACTGTTTCACAAGAAATTGATTTCATGTTTCCGCTTAAAACATTTTAAAATGGAAATAGTATAAATATATCATAAAGGAATGTTAAATATATCACAACCAAATATATAACAGGAATTTTTCACTGTTGCTATTCTTTTCTACCATCCCAATTCTCTTTTCTTTCCCTTATTTAAGCTAAGCTATCCTTCCCTGCTATATTCAGGAAAAGAAGCATTAAGTAGTCAAAGAAGCTTATTACCTCTATCAACATTAAGTTTAAAAATTAATTACTTTTACTTTTGGAAATTCCTGCCATTTTGGACCTGGAATTGAAGTGCAAGCAATGGAATGCAAGCAAAGTACACAATCTTGCCTAAATTATATTTTGTGCAATTCATATTGTCACACAATCTTGGCCTCAATAAGAAAAAATACCCCAAATCTAAAAACAACCCCTAAGATTTGTATTTTGAAAGCTGCTTTCCATGACAAATGAACAAAAATAGTTTATCAAACATTCACACTTTTTTTGTGCTCCCTGGCACAGCACATTCAGTTTGCTGACAAGGCTGCTGAACAGTTGCATAACATGCAAATGATAATTTGGTCATCTCCACGGAAACAAATACGAATTGTCTAGTCAGATTATCAAGTCTCAGAGCAAATGAGATCAACCAAAGGTATCACAGATCTGCCAAAATCCCAGAACTAAACTGCTGTTGAGATTGGAGAATATTTTGGACATACCCGCCACCTGGTGTTTGGAAAACAACCTTATGTCTGAAAACAACCTGAAATTTTCTTAAATATGTATCCCCATTAAGAAGCAAACAAACACTGATATTTTTATTATTAATTAAATGCATAAGCAACAAAGGGTTGGTGTTATTACCAGCATCTGTCTAGAAAGAAAACACAGTGACGTAAATGTTCTTTCTAGCCCCATCTCTACTAACTACAAAAATTCTCAAGTAAATCTTTGACTTAACTGGATCTGTGCATCTCCTGTCAGATAATGACACTTTTCATAAGAAACCTCCTGGGCAACAGCCTTATACAACTTCACAGTCTTACTGTAAACTACAGTGTGCCAAACCCAAAGGAAAGAACTAAATTATACAAGATGGAGATGGCTAAGAAAAAGACTAGTGATACATAACTGGCTAGTGAGTAACCAGTCAGTGTCTGAAATTACTGTGTATTAATTTGTCTTAGCTAAAACATTCAAAGTCTCTATAGTGGAAATGGCAATGACACTATTAGTTTTGCATATTTGATGCCTAAAGTAAACATTCCTCATTGGTAAAATTTGTAACAGTAAGCATATAAACAATGCTTATCTCTGAGATAAACCACATTTTTTTATACCTACCAAAGGGTTACTTCAAGTGGAGGCTAAAACTTCAGTGTACAAAATTGAACAAATTACTGTGTGATTCAGCAATATCAAAGTGTACCTACAGCACAGTGAATTTTTTACCCCTCCTTTGCAAAGCAAGATTTAAATACATCTGTGTTTCACAATTTTAACTCGGGATGAAACCACAGTCTGAAGTCAGTCTCAGCAATATAAATAGCTAGCATTTAAGTTAGTACCCTGGCAAGCACAAACCATAACTATTTGTCTGGAATCACATCTTCATAGAACTGCCAATGGTAAGGCAGAATGTAGCATTTGGGTTTTTCCTTTTTTTCAAGGCAATGGAAGTCAAATGCAACTGTGTCCTTAGGTGCCCCACTATATTTTAGTAACTTTGAACTTGATACACTAGGGCAGCAATTGCTGTGAACTTACTGTGTCTCTACAGTCTCTCAGATGTTTGCATCAACAACTCTTGTATGGCAGAGCGCATAGGTCATGTTTGGGCCTATCTATTAGCCGAGATCCATGCAGCTCTTAGGGTGACCTGTGCAGGGCCAGGGGTTGGACTCAATGATCTTTGTGGGTCCCATCAAACTCAGGATATTCATGACTCTATGGTTCTATGATTAATTCTCATTAACTTTTCCCAGAATTTAATTATGGTCTAATACAGGGCTTAATTGCTTTCTCAGACTCTAAAGAAAATATTTTCTAATGAAAACACAACGTAAGAAGGAACTTGGTAAAGCAGAACGTAGTTTCCCTGTTGTCTGTAAACACTAACTGCTCCAGCACAGACAGCTGTTTCGACAGATGCCTAAGGATTTAGTGTGGTTTTTGTAGATTTTTAGAACCACAGAAGTTGCATAGATTCTTCTAGGTTGCTCACATCCTAAAGTCAGTTACTAAAGTTCTTTCCCACAAAATTGTAAGCTTTCTCATGCCCTGCCAAGGCCACAGTGTTTGTGAGAAGCCACCTGTAGATAGCAAGACAAAACATAAGAAGGCGGCCTAGAGGTCCTGGAAGATCTCCAGGGGGCAGTCCTGAAGACCCCCATGGGTGGGGCACTGAAGGAAATAATGATCATAGTTGGTTGTCAATATCTCATATGTAAATTGCTAGAGAAGTTATAAAAGTTGTAACATTCCTGGTCATGGGGTCGCAGACCTTCTGGTGTGCACCTTGAAAGCTTTCAATAAAGGTATTCCATCTATCTTTCTCAATTAATAATGTTTCTGAGTGTCTATTCAGAAATTCAGGCAACAAGCAACAGGACCATTTTCTTGCCTTACTATTGACAGAGGAGCCTAATGATTCTTCTGCGATCTTTGCAGACAGTACAAAGGAGAGGAAAAATACAAAAAGTTGAAAGAAAAACCGAGGAAAAAACCCACTAAAAATTACATCACTGGTCCATCATGCTGATGGCTACTAACATTACTTCTGTAAAGTTGGATACAAGGCTGTTATTAAAGATGTAAACAAAAAGAATACTGCAGGTTTCTACAAAAAAGGTACATCTCTATTCTTTTTTTGTGTGTTCAAGTCTTTCAGCAGACCTGTTCATGTTAGTCACAGTTCTTGCAGAACCTCTTTAATATTCCATCTGAGTTAGTCCTCGTTAGTAGTAATTTAACAGATGAATATGAAGATAATGTTGCATACAAACCTAGTATCACCAAATTGTGCTTTCCATTACCATGTTTGTTTCAGTATGCACAATATACTTTGGCCCATGCAAGTCTTCTTTTCAAAGCACAGCTCTGAAAATGGCATTGTACTGAACTGAAATTCTCACTACAGTTCTTCAGCCGCTGCTTAAGAGGAAATTGGCTACTAAACCAATAAACCAAACCACTTAGCTAAGCCAGAAACATTTGGATAACCTCAGTGCTAGGAAGGATCTGTGTGGACACTGATGGTACCAGCTGTTCCTTAACCTATATGTGTACATACCATAAACCGAATATGCCAAGTTTTGAGTTACTATTCGTAATGAAAAGCGTCAGTCTACATATTGAGTGATGAAACTGGTTTAAGTTCTAAATCTTTACCAAGCCACAGTAAAAGCCAATCATCACTTGTATCAAATATGAAGAAATGACTGCTTTGTTCTCAAAGCATTGATACGATCATGTACTGATTTTTCAGGGGTAACATGTGCTAGTGACGCAAAAATAGGTACTGGAATGGCAAGTAGGTAGTGGGGGGGCTACAGAGGTGGCTTCTGTGGGAAGCTGCCCAAAGCTTCCCCCATGTCCAGGACAGACCTGCTGCTGGCCAAAGCTGAGCCCATCAGCCACAGTGGTAACACTTCTGAGGCAACAAATTTAAGAAGAGGGGGGAAAAATCCTAACTGCTGGGGGCGAAACAGGAGTGGAAAGAGGAGTGATAACATGTGAGAGGAACACTTGTTCAGAGACTGAGGTCAGTGGAGGAAGAAGGGGAGGAGCTGCTCCAGGCACTGGAGCTGAGACTCCCCTGTGGCCTGTGGTGAAGACCACGGTATGGCAGCTGTTCCCCTGCAGCACACAGATGTCCACGGGGGAGCAATTCACCTGCAGCCTGTGGAGGACCCCATGCCAAAGCAGATGGATGCCCAAAGGAGGCTGGGACCCTGTGGGCAGCCCACACAGGAGCAGGGTCCTGCTGTCAGAACGTGCAGCCCCCTGTGGAGAGAGGGGCCCATGCTGGAACGGGTTTGCTGGCAGGACTTGGGCCCCTGCAGGGGACCCACACTGGAGCAGTTGATGAAGAGCTGTAGTCCACCGCAAGGACTGACACTGGAGAAGTTTATGGAGGACTGTCTTCTGTGGGAGGCACCCACACTGGAGCAGAAGAGTGGTAGAAGGAGCAGCAGAAACAATGTTTGAGAAGTGACTGTAGTAGAGTAAAAGTATTAAACAAAATCCAACAAATCCAGACTGGAATAATCTCCTGCACACAACTTGTAAAACTGATGCACTTATAAGTGTTAAAGCAGCTTTAGGGCTAGAAACTCTTACCTGTAGGTATAAAAATTATTTAAAATCCTGTTTTCAGAAAGTGTTTTCACTGTGCTGGTAACAGACATGCTGAAATCACTGTAACCAGACTTAAGCAACTTGCATACCATTGTATTTCAACCTCCACCTTAAACCAGGGTATGCTATTTACAATTTTTCCTTACAATTCCACAGCTGCATGGAGCCCCAAAGTATTAAAATAAAAAACTGCATTTTATTTTTAGCTCTAAAGATGCATCTCTAAACAATCTGTAGAAAAAAAACAAGTAAAAAAGTAAATACCAGCATTTTGTAAAACCACATTGAACTAACACAAGACTTAATACAAAGTTTTCATATACAACTCAAATGCAGCTTAAAAAAAAAGTCTGGTCTCTGAAACACTTTCTACTCAACATAAGTTGTTAAATATCCACAGATTTTAACTATAAAACAAGGATACATTCTTTATTTTTTCTTCCATTTATGAAGTTGATTGCCACAAACTTCAATCACTTGCCAATGAAATTCTCATAGTCTGAGTTACAGAACTGAACTCATGATTGAAGCCTTCTGTTTTCAGTACAGGCTCTTGATCAAGTCAACACTTATCACATATCTTTAGACTGATCATCTTCTTCAAGTTTTCTGATTTCATTCTTTAAACAGTTGATGGTTTCACGACTTGCTTTTAGTCTTTCTTTAAGCTCAGCAATTTCAAAACTAGTCTTCTTTTTGGCAGCTTCCAGCTTATCCCTGGTTTTCACTTCAAGATCTGCAACTATGGTTGTCATAAAGAAAAACAAATATTGTTAAGTACCATGAAAAGTTCTAACTATTTTTGTAAAATTTAAACAATAATTTGGATGTCATGTGTCCTGGAAAAGAAATCTATTACTGTTAGCTGTAGAAATTCAATCAAATTTGTATCCAAATACAAACCTGGATTTAAAAAAACCAAACAGAAAAGCTTGTTTTGAGGCCTCATTCAGTGCTCACCCCATCAGTTTTGTGGATGGAACTATACAAGTCATGAAATAATTTTCTAGAGACTTTTTTAAAGATTAAATAAAACCTGACATGGTGACAGCAAATGGTCAGTTAGAGAGAACTATGAATATGTGGTGCCTAGTGATGGCACTTGAGGCCACAGGCACAAAGTGAAACATGGGAGGCTCCTCTGAACATCCAGAAACTTTTACTGTAGAAGTGACCCAATGCTGGCACAGGTTGTCGAAAGAGGTTGTGTGGAATCTCCACTCTTGGAGACATTTAGAAGCTGTCTGGACCTAGTCCTGAGCAATCAGCTCAGTGGCCCTGCTGGAGCACAGGGTGCACAAGATGGCATTCAGAGGTCCCTTCAGTCTCCACCATTTTGTGGTTCCTTTTCCATGTACCGTAACCACCTTCAGCTCTTTGTCTCACTGGAGTTTAATTCTACACATCTAAATGTTTTAGTGGTGCTACCTTTGCTTTTACAAGTCCCTGACATCAAGTATCTCTTTTTGTTACTTTTCACATACAAATTTTTGGGTAAAGATGGTAAAGCCAACAAAACTATGAAGGCCACGGAGATCCCTTCATATCCCATCATTACGTAATGGTGGGCAGTGGCCAATTTCTTCTACTTTAGTAGCACATTTTAAGGAAGTACACATAAAAAACATACTAAAAATTTCTACCTACTCTCTCAAAACACACGAAAATTTTAAGTGAGAAAAGTTTAAATTTGGACAAGACTGATTTATTAATTGTATTATTAAAGATTTTCTAAATTAAAACCATAACAACACGCACCTCAAGACTGGCTGAACTGAGGCAGAAGATGCATGGAGCTCACACATCCACATGGCCAAGGAGACGCAAGGCAAACAAAACCTTAACTCTGAAGAGTTTGAAACTCATAATCACTCTCCACCCTTTAGCTCTAGGTATTTGCTGTCCAAAATATACTTGCTATCTGTTGTCAGGTGAAAATAAGGCCAGTTGAGCTGGACTACGATGGCACTAGAGTTTGCAACTAACAGAGCAGGATTTGGGCTTAATAAATACTACACTTTTCTGAGAGGAAAAGAGATGAAACACAAAAGATCAGAACAGAAATCATCACTAAATGCATTACAATTTATGAACCAATGGATCTTTATATAATTTTCTTAATTCCCTTAATATTTTTGTTTATTATTGGAAACGAATTAGATAAAAAGGACACAAAAAACTTTATGCTGTACTGAAGAAATACGTTATGAAACTATGCACAGCTAAAGAACTAGAAGGGAAAAAGACAGAGCTTTCAGACACTACTCTTTATTCCCAAAGGGCTGCTGCTTTAACTTAAACATCACATACCATTCTTATTTCAGTGCTTCAACTGCGACCTTTGCTTGAAGTGCTGAACAAAACTGTACCACAAGTGGCCTTCATTTATTCTCTATTTTAACTCATCTCAACGATGTCAAACTAGGTGTAGATCATGCCATCACTCTTGCTACTGAGCAATTCCTAATTCCTTTTTTTCAGCACATGTACAGATCAGAAAATCTTAAAAGTTTTCAAATAAGTATTAATATCTTTGTAAAAGGTAAGGTTAAATTTAATGTAAAAATATCACTTTTTATCAGCATCCAAATCCATAGTTTTGTTACAGCCCAGGAAAAGAAAAGCAATAAAAGCAAAACCAAATATTGTTTATTGTTTAAGTTAAAATATTTTAATTTTCAACTTACACTCTGTTTCATGCTTATAAGCACCTAGTGTTAGTTGACGAGATGTTGTTAACAGCTGCTGCATCATTGCAGTCGGGTCTTGAAATATCTAATGAAGGAGAGAAATACATGGTATTACTAATACTCTTCAAAATAAGTGAGAATTACATTAAAAATTTTCATACCATTTCATCATAGAATTCAGAAACTACGGTTTTCTTCCCCAGGATGGCATTCGTATCTGACTGAAAAAGCTTCAGCAAGTGATACAAGGTTACCTATGCAAAAACAGAATTCTATTAGTTTGGCAATTGTAGGGAAATAGAAATCTTTTTCTAGATAGCAACAAAACATTTGTTCCTACAAAACAGTTGTACAGGATTTAAATATATTTTAGGAATACAAAAAGAAATGTCATATAGCTTCAGCAGAATTACTTAAATTCAGTATTAAATGTTAAAACATGTCAACTAGTCAAAGGCTTCTTGGTATTTCAAAAGTGTCTGGGCAAGTGGCTTAGGCCTGTTGTATAAAAACCACTAATACCACCTTCTGTCAAACATTTCCAAATAGGTGAATTAATTCAAACTGGCTTTCCCAATTCATCAGTCAGAAAATGCTTTCCATGACCTTATCATCCCTTCTTGTGAAACACCAGGGGGCTGTGAATAGCTTCTTACTGATGGAGTTACTCTTCCATTACTGCACTGAAGAAGGCAGAGAGGGGAGAGGAATGGAAGCCCTTTTTCCAGCCCTAAGGAACGACTAACCCCTTCAACCATGGCCTGGGTAGAGGACACACAGCTCACAGTTCCGCCCTTCCACGAACAGGCCCAAGAGTGATCATGCAACAGAGCAATACTTTACTCCACTTGGTTCTTCCTCAAAAGGAAGTAGACAAAGCTCTGAAACAGCCTTCCAAGAGCAGCAGCAAAGGAAAAAACACCCAATAAACTTTAGGACAGCTTGGTCAAGCTGTGAATGGATTTTGTACGACACGTCAGGATGCTACTGAACACAACAGCACAGGAAGCCCTTTCTATCAACTGTCATGTATTCCAGAAAAACCTAAAATTCGTTTTCCCTCCAATTTAGCAACAAATGGATAAAGAAAAGGATTGTAGCTCATGCGACCCAAGTAACTCAGTCCTTCAGAAATAAACATCCTCTTCCCCTAAAATAGGGTAAATGAGAGTTTCCTACCTAAACAAGATAAACAAACCTACAAGATATGTCTAAAACACCGGAAGGGAAGAAAGAAATTAATTCCAGTGCAACTACAGGAATTTCTTAACAAGTTTTTTGAGGGGCTGAAACTAATGCTAGCATAGTACCTTTACGGCTTTTTGATTGATTTTGATCTGACAGACAAAAATACTCCAATATTCCAGAACTAGGAAGCTACACAGAAGAGAAAGCCTTAGCATGTGCTCAAATCAAGTAAGGTGCAACATGTGGTCACATATTAGTTAATGTCAGAGAAGCCAAGCGCAGGAAAAGAAGTCATGAATGCCAGTAGTAAAGCACAAAAACAGGAAAATGTGGCCAATCATTAAATTAATTTTCTTCAAGAACAAGCTTTATTACTTCTATGGCCAATGGGACTTATTTTGACCAGAAATATTCTAGAGCACAGCTTTAGGCCACCATAATTAATTCCTTAAGCACTGTTAAAAATTGGGTGTACTTACAGGTCTTTCATTTGGATCAATGAAAAATATCTTGATGATTATTTCGAATTCACCCCAGCCTGTCTCAGTGATTTCATATGGTGGTTTGGTAACAACTGCAGTAGGAAACACAGAAGTGTTAAACCAATGATAAAGCCTCAGTGGAACAAAAAAGAGATAAAAAACTGGAACAAAACCCCAGTTCTAGGAACAAATGCCAAAATGCAAGACCCACCTCTTAAAGGATTACCATAGCTTTCATGCAACTTGAATTGAATTTTTTTCACATAGGCAGACATATCCTAGAACAGAAACATTGTTTTCTGTGATTATTCACACAGCGTACCAGGGCACTCTTCAGTCACCGATCCTACATGCCTGTCATTCCTGCTGACATAAGCACAGCATTTCTTAGGACTGTACACACAGAAGTAAAGCACAGTGGTGAATCCAAAAACTACTACTGGCACAGAGGTCTGTCCGTATTTTGTCCCCATGAATGGTCTTCAGTGTTCCCCCTAACCCGGAAAGATTACTCCAAAACATGAAAGGAATTGTGTAATCCCCATCTTTTCCCCTTCTGGAAACCCGGCAGCCTGTGTGTTTCCCCTGCTTATGCCGAAAGGCCTTTCCGCGCTTTTCTCAACCCCAACTTTCCCAACCCCGTTCCAGCGCTGCTCCTCCGCCATTCCCGGGCCCCGGCATTCTCGGGCACAGCTTGGCCTGGCAGAGCCCCCCCACACCGCGGGGTCCAACTTTATCCCAGCGCTGCTCCCAAGGCAATCCCGGGCATGGCTTGGACGGGCAGAGCCCCCCACACCGCAGGGTCCAATCTTACCCCAGCGCTGCCCGCTTGGCATTCCCGGTCCCCGGCAGCCACGGGGGCCTCTTGGCCTGGCAGAGTCCCCCACCCCGCGGGTCCAGCTCCGAACCCAGCGCTGCCAGGGCCGCCCCACACTCCGTCCCGAGGTGCCACATCCACGCGCGCTTTGGCTTCCCGGGCCGGCGCTTCCCGCATTCCCGCCGGCCGTACCTCGTTCCGGTACGGCTTCACGTACACCGTCCACTGGTGCGTGTGCCCGTCCTCTTCCCGCTTCTTCCCGAAGTACCGCGCCACGTTCCCGTACACGATGGGCTTCACGATGGTCACGCCCTTGAACGAAAGGAATAGAGCGAGCACGTCCCTCCCTGCGCTGCCCCGTGCCCCGCCGCTGGCTGCGGGCCCGGCCGGCCGCACCTGCACCCCGCCGCACCTTCACCCTGCCGCCGGAGTCAGGCCCGAACTCTGCCATTCTCTTGAACATATTGCCGGGGGGCGCCGCTCGCCGCCCGCCCGCGCCGCTGCCGCCCCGCCCGGGCCCGCGCCCGCCCCCGCCATGCCCCGCGTCTTCCGGGGCGCGGCCTCGCCGAGCGGCGGCCGCCGGAAGGGTCGTCCCGGGCCCGCCCCGCCTTGGGCGGGGACGGGGACGGGGACGGGGACACCGCCCGCTGCTCCGGGATGCTCCGAGCCACAGCCAGCCCGGCCTGGAACACTTCCAGGGACGGGGGATCCACGGCTTCTTTGTGCAACCTGTCCTGGTGCCTCGCTGCCCGCATAAATAATTACTTTCTTACAGCTGATTTCAGTCTGCGTACTTTCAGTTTAAGGCAATTAAATGCCACCCTGACATCTGATCCCGTCAGATCTTGGAAGTTCAGCGGGGTCAGCCCTGGTTAGTACTTGGATGGGAGACCTCCTGGCAATACCGGGGGCTGTAGGTTCTAGTCCTGAGGACTTCACTGACACCGTCCAAGCTCGCTTGGCCGTGGCAAATGGACGCTTAGGACTTAAAGGGTGGGGCCAGTTCTGCACACTCTGTGCCTCACCTAAAAAATCCACTGCACAGGCTGGAAGGGCACCACCCACGTGGGGAGAGCCCTTCCCAAAATCTTCATTCTCGAAGCCGAGCCATACATACATTCATACTTTAAAGCCATTATCCCTCGTCCTGTCACTACATGCCCTTGTAATAATGCCCCTCTCCAGCTCTCTTGGAGGCCCCTTTAGGCCCTGAAAAGCTGCTCTAAGTCTCCTCGGAGCCTTCCCGAGGCTGAACAGCCCCAGCTGTCAGCCTGTCTGCACCGAGAGCTGCTCTGACCATCTCCATGGCCTTCCTTGCTCCAACAGGTCCGTGTCCTTCGCTGGGGACCCCAGAGCTGGACACAGTACTCAGGGCTGTTCTCTGGAGAGCGGAGCAGAGGGACAGAATCACCTCCTGGACCTGCTGGCCGCACTCTTTTGGTGCAGACCATGACACAGCTTTCTTGTGCCATGCCAAAACTCTCATCCACCACCATCCCCCAGTGTTCCCTCTCTTGGGGGCCCGTGTGCTACGAGTGCAGCACCCACCAGACACTCATGCCACTTCCATCACTCAGTCCTCTGCCTGCAGGTCACATCTGTTCTGTTTGAGCTCAGTAGTAAAGAATGAAGAAGGGAATGAGATAAACTCTTTTTCTTCTTCTCGTATTTTTACTTTAACTGTCTTCACACCCTTTGCTACTATGTGTTAGTGTTCACCATTTTACTGTGTCATTCCCAAGGACCAACACACTGCCTGGTTAAGTGACATCCTGAAAAAAGCAGTCCCAGCAAGGGTACAGTATGTGCTGGTAAGACAGGTACAGCAAGAGGGAAATGCCTATGGAAGTCACTAAAAAGGTGGGAAAGAATGGTGGCAAGTAAACTAATAGTTGTGCAGCTGCTCTGAACTTCAAAATATTTAATCTGTGGGCTGTCTGCTCCAGAAACCTCTGTACATATCTGGGAAATATATGGTATCACCTTCTTTGGTAGGACATCATCCTGTTGTTTACAAGAACCAAGAGCTGGAGATGTGTGGCAATTTCTGTGGGCTTCTTTTTAGTTTCTGAAGAAAAATGCAATTTCCTCTGTCAGCTTTCAGTTACAGAGTGAGCAGAGTAATAAGTCCAGTGAAGCAAGCCCACAAATGATACAAAATGAACTAGGCTGCAAGACGATGTTGTATTTCAGATATTTGCTGATATATATTCATATATATATATTTGAAGATATATATTCTCATGTATTTCATATGTATCTATCATTGCAAGATAAAATACAGAATAAGGTTCCAGTGTAACAACAAAATAGTTTCTGCCACCCCCTTGTATGGCTGACCTGCAACCAAGCTCCTCTGCCTAAGCAGAGTCACAGACTGGGGGTGGTGCTATCCCAAAGGTAATTAATTTCTCCATTTCAGGAGGAGATGAGAAGGAGGGGGTTGTTGATTTGCAGAGTTGCTCCATGCCCCAGCTGCACCCTCTGGTCAGCCCAGCTCTGTCTGCCCCTATCATGGACCAGAGGACTCCTCTGAGGAGCTGCAACCAGACCCTGCCTGCAAACCACTGTCTAGAGCATCCCTCTCCCATGGGCCTCCACAGCCTGTGCTGGGGCTCCTGACAGACAAAAAGACAGTGAACTTCAAGCCTAACCCTCATACCTAACATGGAAGCAAAAATTCCCTATCCTGTACCTTGCATGAACTATACCTCACGTGGACAGTGCTGCTCAGCTCTGAAGTGTTACAGCTCTTGTTAAAATTAAGCAAGCTGGCAAGACTGGCAGCTGGCCAGTCTTCTGAAGTGGTCAAGCTCTTACTGTCTTCAAAGAAAACTTTTCTGAGGTTAACCTAACTTCTAATTAATAAATGGCTTCTGTAGAAAACCCTTTCTTCCAGTAACAAGATGAACAATAAAGTTCCTACTGCCCTACTGATTTTCCTTTGGGAAGGGTGGGGACATTCTGCTTTGTATTTTGTTCTCTTTAGTTTTTAAAGATAGAGGTGCAAGCAACCTTTGCTCATCTATTTGTGACTGGAGTATGAGAGGGCAGCCCATCTGAACACAAGAAGAAAACAAGCTCACCTGAGCAGGGGCTATTGCACACGTGCATGGCCCTCAGCGTCCTGCCACCACTGTGCCACCAGCAGCTGTTGGTCTGTAAGAGCCATGATTCTGATACAGAAAGTAAAAAAAGATGATTGTATAGAGAATGCACATGATAGGGAGTGGTCCTTCTCTTCTTTAATTGAACAAAATATGAAAAACACATGCAATATGTTTAAACTTTAAAAATGTGCTTGGAAAATCCAGCACAGTATTTCTACTCTTAGAAATAAGTTCCAGTATGCTTCTGCGCATTGTTCTCTATATATAGAAGCATAAATCAAGCTGAACATATATTTCCACAAAAATGACAGAGGAAAATATAACCGTGTCCAATTTATTCCATCGTTCTGACCATAGTTAATCAATGGTGACCTTCTCCTGAACAGAAACAAAGTGCAAGTAGCTTTCACAGAGGAAACTTGGGAAACGAGCACAGCGTTAGGGGCCCCTCTCCACTGTTACTGTCCTAGGGGTGAAAATGCAGATACTGGAAATAGCCAAAAACAAAACTCTGCTAAAGATGACCTTGTTTCTTTTCTGGCTCATACCCATATGGGTGCAGGTGGCCCAGCTGCACACGCGTCTCTTGGGAGGGAGACCAGTGGGTGGGCCGTGGTAGGCAGGGTGTGCTCTGCAGCAGCAGCAGCGGGCAAAGCTGCTCCCACAGGTGGCCTGAAGGTGCTTCTGGCCGCTGCAGACATATCCAAAGTGTCCTGCTCACCTTACCCCTGCTGCCAGGCATGCTCACGTGGAGCTTTTCGCTGCACAAATACCTGCTCACCAAAGGAGAAGAGGCTTTGACACATGACCATGGTTATCCTAACCTCTAAACTCTGGCATTCACATGGACCTGCACACTTTAACAAAGCTTGTTAAATGGAAATAATCACCCCATGTCCCCTCTGGACTTACAGAGCCCTAGGCTGTGTTCCCAAAAGTTTGGTCCAGAACGTTCATTGCTGCTGCCAGCTTACACCTCACAAATCTTCCTCAGAGAAGCCAAGGGTAAGAGGCAAAATGCAAGGATTACCCAACACTTGGCGTTGTCAAGGTAGTCCTGTGCTTGCCTCCTCTGTCCACCTTCTCCCACTCCCTTCTGGTTCCTCTGCTCTGTAGTGAGGACAACTACATATTCCCTTCTAATCTGATTCATAAAGATGTAATGAACTACATGTAAAGGCCTGGGAGGTACCAGTCAGACCAGTAACAAAGGCTCAATCCTGTATGGAAAATAAGCAGCTTTGCTTCAGCTTGGACATGATCTTTGGATAGGCTGATGCATGTCTAGGTGATGGTAATGAACAGGCAGGAAATAACCAAACATCACCACTGTGCTACTTATCAGCAGAGAGCATCCGTCATTTTGAGTGTGCAGATGCAAGTGCAATCACTGCTTGGATGGCAGAATACCTGCTGTACTCTGTGTTACTCTGCTGTCTCCAATTTTACCCTTTCACTGTTGTAAAGCAGCAGGAAATGCCATGACAATGCTGCATGCAATTCATGAGGAAGGTTAATTACTTACTTATTTCACATGTTTCGTGCTGTGGAGTGACTTTGACAAACTGCATTAGAATGTGCCTATATCAAACCTGCATTATTGTTCACTGCAACTTTTATTATTTCTTAGTTCTGTTAAGCTAGATGACCACTTCATCTCTTATGTAATGTCAGCCTGCCTCCAACATTCCTGTTTGGTTTGTGATGAACAGCTGAACAGTTTGCCAAGATTATGAAAATAGGATAATGCTTTAACCAAGCCTTGTGAAAGATAAAGACATGCTGGAAACCCAACAAAATTTATTAAGAATGTCTATGGATTACTTCAAAGAAACTACATAGTAGGACCAATAAAATGTACAAACTCCATGACAAGGGTGTTCTTCAGTACTATCAACAAGGATTTAATACAGGAGCAACTTAATGATCTAGAAAATGGCATAGCAGAAATGGAACAGGATTTAAGAGCATCAAAAACTTCTGTATTGGAAATATCTATACACCTCAGCTGATGACAAGATCTACAGGAGGCTGCAGCAGGGAATGGAATTTCAGCAAATGGGCTAAATGCTACATCTATCATACAAACCCTGCTAAGACCCCCATGTGGAAAAGCGTGCTTCTTTCTGTTAAAAGAACATATAATAAAATGGCTTGGGCTGGGAGGAACCTTAGTGACCACCAAGTTCCAATCCCCTTGCAATGGACAAGGACACCTTCTGCTAGACCAGTTTGCTCAAACCTCCCCCCAACCTGGCCTCAAACATTTCCAGGGATGGGATATCCAGGACTTCTCTGGGCAACCTGTTTCAGTGTCTCACCACTCTCACAGGGGGAAATTTCTTCTTCATATCTAGTGTATTATCTCCTTCTGTAGGAAAAACTAGCAGAAAAACAAATATGCAAGAACAGGGCAAGTGGGTGCAAACACTGTATATCCTAAAGAAGGCCAGAGACTCCTTAAACAAATTTGCCAAAATAAAGGCAGAAGAATTAATAACTAGCTGTTGTGAATGCCTCCAGGGATTAAGTACTATGAGAAGAGACATAACTAGATAGAGAGCAATATCAGCACAAAAATCAAATTAATATAATCTAGCCAAGAAGAAATTCAGACAGTGACTCTGATTCGTAACCCCCAGAGCATAGGAGGAGTGGAATAGACTTCCTGTAGGAAGTACAGAAGCAAACACCCCAGACAGACCCTATGAGGTTGTAAGATAAATCATGGGGGAAGTTAAAAAATGCAGTTGGCTGCACCAGAATGGGATGGAGCTTCCTACCTCAGGCAGCATTTTCCAGTCTTTTTTACTACTTTGCTTTCTCATGTGATCTTGCAATGAAGTATGGAAGGCTAAAAGGCACCCACACCACTCCTAACCCATTTTACCTCCAAGCATAGCTAACCACAGAGAAGAGAGATATAGCTGAATGAAAAAGAAATAAATTCCATTTTTTTAAACCTCATACAAAGATTTGCTCACCACAAGAATCATTACTGGATTTATTATCCAAATGTTCACAGGCTTGAATGTTGTTACTAGGATGGAAGCACGCTTAAGAAGTGAGAAACTGGCAGTGGACACATGCTCTGGTTCCTACTGAAAACAAAAGAAATAATCTCAAATGGAGCAATTTTCAAAGCAGCCACTGAATTTCAGAGTCACAAGCAGGTTGTGGCTATAGTAGGAAAACTTTTGTAGCAATCTGTGGAATGAAAAAAAAATCTGCATAACAAAATGACGGGGGAGAGATTGGAAACTGCCCAGATTGTTTCAACTAGACTATGTTAGCCACATTCCTATCTATGGCAAAGGGCTGGGAGGGCCCCAAAGAACATAGGTGCTGAACCTGCTTCCAACAACCTTTGGCAGCTGCTGCACATGATGTACCACCATGCTGTAACTGTTGAGCCCAGGCTCTGTCCAAGTGTGCAGTTTAGGCAAGTTTATCATAAGCCACTGTTGTGAAAGAAATGACTCACATACAGGGAGCTGACTGCTCCTCAGAGCTGAGCCCTTCACCTGGCAGCTGCCCTCAGATGGCACACTGATACTGGCACATTCAACAAATAAAGAATAACTGCCACCTCCAGGCTCTCAGCAAAATTACCAGGTTCCTCAGCATCCTTACCCAGGTTAGGTCACTCCAAGATTTAATACTAAAACTGGGGGGGTTTAGGCTTTCCTTTTTTTTTATTTCCTTTTTCCCCCCTCTCCAAGTTAAAAAGAGATGGGAACATTTTTATTCTTTGGAAGGAGATTACATACAATCTCACAGGAGCTGACCTTGCAGAAGTGTCACGAAAGACCTTCCTCAAACTTCTTCCAAGTCCTGAAAAGGACAAACTGAGTGATCGAGAGGCCACCTGCTTCAAGGATCAGGTGCAGCTGGAGGTAGCACAAATCTGGCTCCAGCAATGAATTGTATATGCCACCATTACTCTCATCAGCCCTGCCTGTTTTAACAGGCTATGAACTTAATTTGGCAGTAATGCAGTTTCGGCAACCTGCTACTTTTTTCCCAAATAAAGATCTGAATTTTCAGAAACCTTCCCTGCTTCAGTAATGCACCCAAGCTCCTCACAGTTAAAAATCTGAGCTAGCTATTGCTGTAATTATAACTACAAAAAAAAAAAGTTAGATTTCTAAATTAATTTTGAGTAAAAGGCATAAAATTAATTTTAAAATACGATAAATTACTTAGCTCAATGGAACAGGCAGGGGCTAACTTGAAATTAGGAGAGCACCGTAGGGCTTCCTCTTAAAAAAAATTATGAAGTATCATACTGTTACCACTGTGAAAGAAACACTAGATCAGTTTTCCCGGACTCCTGCTGAGATGGAAGCGAGCCAGCAGATAGGTTTAATCACTATAGAGAGCTTATACTTCCCCAGAGAAGCTCAAAATACAGCTTTTTATAGCTGCTAATAAAACATTGGCCTTCTCTGACCCTTTTCATTCAATGTATTTTATGTATTCAAAAAGAACCCACCACACAATTTAGACATTATTTTCAACAGTTTCTTCTGCAGGGTTCTGTTGGCCATTCTACACCATTCACCAATTTCATTACCCTTACACTGCAGGTCTTTGAGAAAGTGGGAGCAGTGAAACTGCATCTTGCAAAGATTCCAGGCTAAATGCCTGTCAGGAAAGTGAGAACTGCAGTTTTAATTACCTATGGGCTCCAATTAACTTTTTGAGATGAGAGCCGAAGTCCCTTACAACTTGACCCATGAATGAGGATCCTGTTTGGCATGAATGGTCTCTGTTTTCATCCCCTTCTACCACTGTGGAGTTGTAACACACCCAGGCACAGCCATGTATTTTTTAAGTGAAGCACAGTCTGCAGTTTGTAAAAGGTGGCATGGGTAGCTGCCTGTGAAAAAGAAGTAGATGGCTAACAGGGAAAGTGGATACCAGCAAGCCTCAATCAGTTTTAAGCATCAGAGTGTAACCATTCTGAAATGCAGTAACTCCATGGAGGTTGCTGCTCCTTCAGAGGCGAACGCTGACTGTTCCACAGAGGAACCCACCCTTCTTCTGAGGAGTTTTAAAGATGCATTCCACTACAGGCAACATTTTATCTGCCTGTCTGGACAGGATCTTTTCCCAGTCTTCTTAGTGTCAAAGAAAGGTCTCTGAGCATTAAAGTATTTCTTTCACTCCAAATGTATTATAGAGGAAAACACACACAGGAATTTTAAGATTAGTGCACTCAAAAGGCATTCAAAGTACTATGCAGAAAATAAGGCAATAAACAAGGTTTATTCACTAGGCTTTTTCATGAGCTTTTTCACGAGGTGTCAAGGCAAAGAAAATACAGCTTGCTTATTTTGTAGAAAAGTGGGAGGGAAAAAGTGACTGCTATTTCCTTAAATTTAGGACAGCTCAGGATTATCACACTTAGTTCTGCTGACAATGCAGATCCAATAACTCAACTACAAATTAAGCAGAGGAGTGGAGAGGGTTTTTGATGCCGCTAGATGGCAGCAAGAGCCATTTTACACTCTATGTGCACATCTACACCATTTTGAACGTATCACTCCTTGTTGGGTGTGACAGAACACCTAGAGGCCGAATGTCACCATTAACATATAGGATAAAACGAGAAAAATCTACTCAATGGGTGCCAGTGCTAAGTAGATTCAAGTAGTTTTGAAGAAATGTTCAGCAATATGTAATTTTTAAAAACCATCTGTTTACACTTGTTCATTTCTGTAAAACTGGGAAGCCCTGTACAAAAATAAATTAATTCTACTTCCCAGTTTTACAAAGGCCACAAGGTTTACAAAACTTCCAGCAGTCTGATGGGAAGCAAAGTGCTAACAATTTTCTGCAAATTGTTCAGAAGAGATGCATAAACAGACTCAGCTAATGAAAAGGAATAGCTATCTTCTATCCACAGCAAAGAGAATTCTATTTCTACTGGGCTGCAACTGCTTTTCACAGCCTCTCCAAGAGCAGGAAAATACTGGAGTAAAAGTCAATACATACTCGGTGTCTCAGCATTAAAGCGTGAACTGATAAGCATCTCACCGTTTTCTATATTACACATTATGTTATACTATGTTACTTCTCTGACTCACTTCCAGCTCAAACTTCAGCATCAAAAGTCTGGCAAGCAAAAATCTCAAATGCACCAGCTCCTCTCCCTCCCTCAGTCCACAGGCAGCACAGCACCTCTAAGCACCCTTGAAAATAAACATGCTGACTCCCCAGCTGCCACTCCATCACAGCACTTCTGCACATTTCACCTCCTTTCATCTCCAGGAAAAGAAAGGAAATAGATTCCCACCTCACTCTCACTTTGGTCTCTTTCTGTTGCTTCTCTGTAAGGCTTTCCTCTACATCTCTCAACAAATTACTTTTCCTGGACACAGAGCAGGTTTATTGTCTCCCCATTTCCAGTTATTTACTCACATTTTTCAGATGTAATCACTTGCTTTTGTATCTTCCAAGACGTAAAATAAATAAAAATTCAATGTGATGGATACATTTTCTTCCTCTTGCAGTTTCACTTAATCTGTCCATCTATTACACAACAAAGTCTCTTGAGTAGCAGTGGCCTTACCTGCACTCATAGAACATGAACATCCAACTCGCAACTAAATTCTTCACTGTGTCTGGAGTAATCTCTGTTGTTAGTCAAGATGCACTCAGAAATTCAAGTAGTGTCATGCTTTAAGTACTTTAGGATATGCTAAACCCACTGTCAGAAGTGTTAAGTGTGCAGATTATGTTCCTGTAACAAATATGCTATGCTAACCATGTGGTTATCTTTGGAAAAATGCAGAGAATAATGTGGGGCAAAACTCCTTTCTCAGCTGGCTATTTCTGAAAGTGTGATGTTACAGGATCTCAAGGGTATTCAGCTAATTCCTAATGCAAAACAGAGGTCCTGGCCCCAAAATGATTAAAACAGTGTTTCCTTGCCTAGCATGTCACCATTTGTTACAGTCCAGCATTTCAGGGTGCAGACACTCTGGTGCATGCACCTGAATTTCATGTAGTAAGGTATCTTTAAGATCATAAACTACATTGGTTGTCTTCCTTTACTCAGCTTGCACTGGACAAGCTTACCTTTCACAGCTTCATACAGACTTTGCTCTGCTGATTTTATTGCTTAATTTGCTTTCTGCTGCTCCTCTTTTGCAGCTTACCATCTCTCCTGGACAAGTTGCTGTGTCATGAAACTGTTTGAAGGATGAACCATGGGGAAATTAAAAGGCACTAATACTCCAAATCTGAGTGTCTCTTCTCAGTTCATACTACCGAAGGTCAAAAAAAGGACACTTCAACTCCTCACTCAATGCCTGCTTCCCAGCAAGTACTTAAGATGGCTTTCATTTCTATAGAGACAAATTTCCAAAACTGATCAGTAATTCCTATATCGACAGAAAATGAACAAAAATGCCAGCTTTGTAAGAGGAGAAAACTTCAGTAGAGCCTTCAGTGCTGCTGGCTCTGAAGAGGTGCAGCAGCTGAAGTGATGACTTCTTCCTGTAAAGACTAGGGGGACTCAGCTGTCCTGCTGCCTGGGTTGCAAAACCCACAGCAGATGTGCGCAAGATCTTCAGAGCCACCCTCACAGAAACAGTTCCTAAAGTCCAGGAATCTCCCTTCAACTGCAGCTGGCACAAGAACATAAGGCTCACAGAAGTGACTATTTTAGGCTCCCCTACTAAACCTCACAAATGCCTTCCACCTCTCTCCACTCCCAAAAACATGAGAGTCAATAGTACGAGACAAACAGTGATTTTACTCATCCAAGTACAGCAGTGTTCAGGAACAGATTTATCCTGGTGTGGGTAATTCTTGGTTTTGGTATTTTTATCTTTTTTGCAGACCTAAGAGGATAGGGTAGATGGGAAAAGTTAGCTCTCTTTGCTGAGGCCAGTCAGCCTGCAGCTGAGGTGGCAGAGAGGAAGCTTCTGTGCCAGCTTCCATGTCACTACACACTGGAGAGAGAAACAAGAAAGGACAATAATCTTCTGCTGAAGCTTGGATTCCAACAGGATCTCTCCCTCCAACTCACCTCAGAATCTGGGCCCTTCAATCCACAGCAGCTATGAAGAAAACACTGACAAAGGTTGGAGGCAAGGTTCTTGCAAGCAGAATTAAGCAAAAAAAATTTCCTAATAAGCATTATCAAACTATTTCCTTGTCTCAAACTCAAGGGATAGTTGTTTTCCCCAGGCAACTTACAAGGCAGAAAACAAAGCCCATAGGCAAAGTGCTTATCTTCCTCATTCTCCGATATAATTCAAACTGAATCTTGATTGTCTTGCATCCTGGTTAGTTCACCTATGCTTTAACACCTCCACAATGAATTCATCCATGCATGACTGAATCCTCACTGTGTTTATCTTAGAGCATACAGCCCTTGTTTGGGGGGGCAGGATGCTATACACTTCTCTCCCATTCAGCAGTTGGAACTGCTGAACACCCTAACCTGGAGGAAAACTGCAATAAAATACTTTCAAAATCAAGAGTTCACAATGATTTGCCCCAGTGTTCTTAACCCAGAAGGAAGACTGAAGTCCCCTAAGCCCCACTAGCTGCAGCCCAACACTGCCTCAGGCTCTGTCCGAACCTTCACTTGATCAATAAAGCCAGGCTACAACACACACTCATGTTGCTAAACACTCAAGTTACAATGGTGAAACTCAGACACAGTGCAACTCAGTGGTCAAGTTGACTTTGCTATCCCTTTGCTTGCTATTTTGAGTAATTAATGTCTGAGCCCTTCAGAGTAAGTGAATGTTATTTTCATTATTGCAGGTTTGGAGCACTACTCAAAGAAATTTAGGTTCATTTTCTGATGAGCATTTGGTTTCCTCTACAGAGACCTGTACAACTCCTCATCAGATTTAAATACAATCATGAGTGTTATGTTCTTCCATGGAAATCAGATTACATTTCAGATTTCTTTGTGAAGCAATAAAAGTAATTTTTTTTCCCAAACCAGTATTTCTCACATAATCTTACTACTGTCAAATGCTAGAGGCTCATCGCAGACCCAAGTTGGAGCTGACAGTACTGCAAAATACTACCATTAATCTAAGATGGTAGAATGGATATAGCTTATTTCGTGCCACAGTAAATGAACTTTGGCAAGTATTAGGAATTACGAAAAGTTTGCCACTAGGATGGCACAGCGTGACAGTGCTAATGGCTTTTTGTTTAAAACAGATGTGTGTTTTATATAACACAAAGCTCTGCTTTAACAGCAAAAACATTTGCCCATGAAACCCCAGTACTCAAAGGAGTTTTAAACCATCAGAACATGGATACTGCCATTGGCACCAATTGTTTGCATGAGATGAGCTGAAAGTTCAACCTGTCATACAGCTGTTTTACAACTGCTGTGTTGTTCAACGCCACATGCTTTGCACTGATTAATATTTGTCAGATTTCATCAACTCAAGAAACCAGGTTAAAATAAAAAGTTTTTAAAATAAAAAATTTTATCATCAGTGGCTTAACGCCTCCTATAGAGCAAGCCCACAGCTCCAAACATTCCTACACTGATATTTGATTCTGAAAATGTCATTTTAAGAGACTGAAATTGCTTTACGCGACATGCTTATTTTTTTCCCCCTTAGTTAACAAATTTCTTGTGGGTCACTGTATTTTAAAGAAAAAAACCTGGCTTACAAAAAAAGTCTGCAGCACTTCTCAGTGACTGTAAATTCTGCAAAGATCAGATAAAGACAAGAGCAATGAATAAAACTATTTCTAGATTCAGAAAATGCACTACAGAATCTAGCTATCACTTTGTTAGAATGTCCACACTCTAAGTTTTAATGTCTGAAAATTTGAAGACTGACAATAATGAAAAGTGCAAAAACATTAGACAAGTTGAAATGAAGACAGACAAAAGTATTTTTTAATATAAAAATGGTCTTTATTTCTTCAATACAAGGTAAACTACTATTGCAGTTTAAGACCAACACAAAAGTTGGACAGCAAATTGCTTAACAGTCTCCTAAGGGCTGGAAAAAAAGAAACCCATGAAAGCTAAAAGTGCAATATTTCAAGTATAACATCTAAAAAAGATGAAATGATCCCTAAACTTACAGATTAAGTACCTCTGCTGAAAATGTATTAAAATCCACATTTGCTAGCATACCATCTTACCTTGTGGAGAAATATAGGTCTCCAAAAACTTCAGTATTCAACAGACTCTTTGGCCTGCCGGCATCAGTAAACTGTTTATTATATGTATAAAATCCTTTGGAGTCAGGCATTCTGACAGGCATCCATTTCCTTACACTTTGCATTGCAATTCTGCATTCCAACTTAGACAACCCCCCTCCTGTATTTCGAACCATTCCTTGAACAGTTTACTCATACATCTGTGTGCAAAGCAGGAACCAGGAAATGGAATGGTACAGGAAGACAATACAGCCTTTTGTTTAGAAAGTCAGCAGTGCTGGTAATAGGCATAAAACTATTAAGGTTTACCAAATAGGAATGTACTTCACCTCTAAAACATTTGGCTTTTTTCCCCTTTCTTTATTATTTTAAAAAAGGACAACTGCAGTAGTAAGGAAATTGAATTTGCAATCACTTGCATTTATAAAAGCACACACATTCCTCATTTTCTTCCAACTGAAGATCAAGGGAATGTCTGTTTCGTAATGTAATAATATGCACAGTTTAAAATATTTTCTATTACAAAATACTGTGTACAAGAGGGTGAGGCCAAAGTCTATTAGCTGAATATACTCCAAAGTGTATACTGAAATTATGTAAAAAATCACATTACATGGTATAAATAGATGGGAATTTTTACAACTTAAATGCTCTATTCCACTGGGATCAAAGGTATATTGTTTGCTATTTTTAATAGACTTCAGTAAAACTAGTGTATTTCCAAAGAGGTTTTAAAAGATTTAAGCACAGGCATAGGTCATACCAGAACCCAGAACCCACTGGGGCTATGGAAAGGGTTCAGGAACTAAAAAGCATATCATACACAAACAGAATGAGGAGCTTCATTGTACTTTGTCCAACACGAGGAAGACAAATCCCTCAAGAACATCAAATTTACAACCCATGCTTCAAACTGCTCCCTAGTAAATTTGTCCTCTAAAGCTGAAATGAATCTAAAAATACACAGGATGTCAGACCTGAAAGGGGGTGGGGAAGGTGGGGGTGGTGTAAAGGGGAAGAAGGGGAAACAACTACAAAACCAAAAAAACACCTCAACATCCCACCCACCCCAAAGCAGTCTGAAATGTTAATTGCAAGGCATCATAATTACAAGAGACAGTATTTCTGCATAAACATCACGATTCATTAGCATGCTGTAACTATTATGTTCAAGACCTGTGCAGTCAATTACCAAATGAAATACTAAGTGAATCCACGTTGCTTCTTTCCTGTCAAAATTGTTATTTTAGAAAGAATTCAGATTTCTTCAAGTATATGGACACTGACCTGCACTCTCCTTCCCTAAAATCTTGAAGGACTTGTATTTCAACGCGGAAGGAATTTAGTGTCTTGGATCTTTGAAGAGTACCAGTCTTAAACATGCATGTTTTATATTTGAATCTACAGGACTGACAGTATCTGAACGAGCGTTGGATTAGGAAATGTAAGGCTGTATCTCAGTTTACACAAGAACCAAGGAAAACTTTAACAGGGGATGTATAAAATTCTATAAATAAAAATAGGAACAAAGTCTGTTTAACCTGTACACAAGAGGGCAAGTGGATAAGAAAAGAAAATCAGGAATTAAGTACTTCTATAAAGAATGCCATGTATTTTACTAGAAACACAGATGACAAGTATATACAACATTTAAATCTCCAATTATCCACGTACAACTAGGAAAACATTTACAAGGGCTTGCATGTGCAACTAAACAATCAGGTAAAAAAAATACACTTAAAAAAACTAAGCCTCACCAGTTTCAAAGGAACAGAACCAGAATGCACTCGGTCCATTAAAAAAAAAGCTAATGTCTAAATTTAATAAAAATATCTTGTTTAACACAAAAACAACAATTACCCAAGCTTGTAAGTCACAAAATCTGAAGTTCTGACAATCATTTTTCAAAATGTAATCAGAACAAAAATTATTGGCACAGAAAGGAAAAGAGAATGAGAGAAAAAAAGACTGTACAGTTTCCAAAATGCTATGTTCTACTTCTGAAGTACTTTTGACCTGTCAAAACATATAGTCCAGTAAAAATTTTACTTAAAAAAACCAAAAAAACCCAGCCTCTACTTCTAAAAAACAAACCACTAATAAAACAACTGTTGCTAAAGCACCACCACCCCTAAGTCACTACTTGTTGATTTTGTCTTTCTAGATAAAGGACACAGTCTTACGATATTTTCAATGTTACTTATAAAATCAATATTGAAAGAAATAAAGTATTTCCTCACAGAGTATTTCATCATTTCTTCACCAAAAGGAGATGAAATAGGACTGAATGAATATCAAAGAGAAGAGCAGTAGCCATCACAGCATCATCACCAGTCAGTAATTTTCCAAACTGCCATTTCCTGAGCATGTACAGGAAATTGCCAGGAACATTTAATAACCCAAAACTCAGTAAAAATTCTACTACAAATCCAGTTTTACATGATGTACATTAGGTATATTCCTTTTTGGTGTCTATCAGGGTCTTTGGATTTTTTTTCTGTACATTTCTTTTTTGTTATATAAAGAAAAAAAAATCTAACACAGGAAACTCACAATAACAAGATAGTATTATCTAAATTGCAACCCAATACATTTATCAGTTAAAACTAAGTATTTGGAGAACAGGTAGAAATAATGCGCTTCCTATAGGGATCTCATCTCTCAAGTCACAATGATCATTCAGTTTAACTCATGTTATTTACTCCCTGCTATCCCCTCCCTGTTATTTCCATTGCCCGCAACGGAAATCTGTGTGAGAAATTACAATTTATGTAAAAAAAAGCAACAGTATCCTTAAATCTATTTTAATGTGGAGTAAAATATCAGTTCCTGCATAAAATGCTTGTAAATTTACTTTTTTTATTTTAAAATTTAATATCTCTATGCAATGGAACATTACTTACCTGCTGCCTTTCCAGTTTTAGCTATTCCCCATGTAACAGCTACAGGCAGGTTATTTCTTCCTTAAACTTATTACACACAGTAGTAATTAGTGTTTTTAAGTAAAGAAACACAGTACTGTTTGTAACAATCACCTATTCACAAACAAAGCAGGAAGTGATTCATGACTGGATACAACTTTCAGTTTTACAAAACTTTTAAAAGCAGTTTTCATTTTCAAACAGGATTAAACAAACACGTCAAATATCTTCTCAGTAGCAAAGAGTTCAATAAACACCAGTGACCCCGTGCACGAGGAACTGAGGTACACAACTTGAGGGAAAAAAGGGGGGGAGGAGTCTGAAGCTGTAGCCAAGTCCAACAGCATCAACCTGGCTGCAGGAAAAACTGGCTGAATAATAGGTGCCAAAAATATCAGAGCATTTCAGACTTATGCAAAACTCTGGCAGTTGCACAAGCTACTGGTCCCAACTCAAAGCATGAAAATCACTCACGTATCCAAATAAGATACTTAAAGCACATATTTACATTCCTTGAAACCTACAGAATGTAAGCACATGCTTTATATGCTCTGGAAAATCAAATGGATTTATGTGCTTCTGAACAGGGTAACATTTTAGTTGGCTCTAAAATCTTCAAAATTGGTAAAAAAAAGCAATCAAGAGTTTTCTAAGAGTTGCCTCTTAAAGCCATCTGAGGTCTTGAAACTTAACTTAAAACATTAAGTGCAGTTACTTGAATACATGAAAACTCCAAGAGTATGTCCATTATGTAACAATTTTCAATAGACTAAAAGTGAGCCTTTGTACAAGGCTGCCAGAAACTAAGCTTTTGCAGCTTATATGAACTTTCTATTCACTTGCATTTCACACTTGATGAAATTTTAAACAAATCCTTGAATTTGAAGCCAACTTTCACTCCATTAATTTGTTTTTAGGTAAATTTACAAAACCTCATCTGACAAATTTAATCAGTGCCATTTTTAGCTAAAACATTTAAATATTGCCCATCGGTGAACAAGGACATACAAGTGTACCCTCTGTTTTATATGCATGTGTGAATAAACCCCAAAGTACTAAGAAAATACCAAACCCATAAAGTCATAAAAATGGTAACATCTTGTTTCTTCTGGCACATTTCTAATATACAACTATGTACAGACTGCTATGGCCTTGGGGGTAGAGAGGGAACACACACAAGCACTATTATTATAAAACTGTAAACAACTGCAGGGGTTTGTTTTGCTTTTTTCAACCTAACCTTTCTACTCCTTATTATGGGCAGTTTATATGAACAGTTTAAGTTCATATTAATTGTACTGTCAATCAGGACCAAGGCTGTATGAGAGATAAAATTTTCAGCCTGCTAAAAATCACAGACCTGGGGCCATCTCTCCTCAAAACAACTGACCACAGAGAGCTGCAGTTTTTACAGTTTTATGTGTCAATTAGCAAATTCACAAGCCACCTAGGTAAACACTGCTAGAAAGCAAAATAGCATTAAAGGTTTTATGTAACCACCTACTTTTATATCAAAATTGAGTGTGAGAGCACAACATTAGTATGTTTAACTCGCTGAATGCAAGATTAGGTTGAGGCATATGCAAAAACTATTGCAATGTTTTTGAAGACAGCATCAATGTTTTCATTGTAACATTATCTTTAAATATTGCTGAACACAAGACTTTCCCTGAGGTGTAAACATCAAATAACTTGAACAGCTTTACACATCAGCCCCATTAAACAGTTTATTACAACACTACATCTACTGTAATCAGTGGTGCTGTGTACAGACATTATCATATGAACAGTTTAACATGAACAAACTACTATAAAAACAAGCATTTACTTGACTTTTTCCAACTGCTTGCACATTATAATTGCCAAAGGTATATAACCAGTAATAAAGTTGCAAAAGCTATAAGGTTTAAATCACACAGGTTTCCCTCAAATAAAACAGTTAAGCAACATAAAAAAGTAAAAGAGCTACTGGTTACCATGTATGCAGATTTGCTTTATTCAGATCTATTCCTGTTCATTTTATCCATGAATCCTTACAGGCTCAGTTCAATCACATGAAGCAAACTGCTCGACAAGCATCTTTCCTTGAAGAGTGTGTCTTGTCTTGCACGCTGTTCCTCTTCCTTCAGCTGTAATGTGTCAAAATTTGTGATGTAGATTTTGCTAGTCCCCATAATACACAGAAAATTGTTGGCTTATCTATACATACACAAGTCGTGCATCTACTTCATCATAATGTAAACTAACACAAAATACTCAGAAGCAGTAGCTACTTGTTTGTGTGTTGTTCTCTAACACAACAGTTAAAAATAAGATTAATGTTGTTGTACAATAAAGTTGAAAAAATATAAATTCCACAGTTAAAGTATTAACGATAAAGAAAGAAATAGCTATTGCTCCTGTGACTGATGGCAACATTTATATAGAATATTTCCTAAATATGCAAGAGGAACTGAACAAAATTTAAGGTAATTTTGCCACAATTAGATCTTTACATTTTTACCTGCCCACTTACAGAAGTTTTCAGCTGGTTTGACATTTAAGTAATGTGCTGATTGTATAATGAAATGAATGGCTCACAGCTCAGTAACATTCAAAAGTGCACAGAATCTGACACCAGTATAATCAAAATTTTCAGACTAGCAGCAAGCTGGATGGGGTTCACATCTAAAAATACATGCTTGCAGTTTAAGCACAAGAACCCACTTGTCAAATAATACAATGTAGATTTGCAGGTTTCATCACCTACTTGCCCTAAGAAAAAACCCAAGCCCTACTTCTTACTCTATTTTGGCAAATTAAGGAACCACACAATTCAGAGTTAAGTACTGTAAGGGTTCACAAAATACTTGGGGATGGTATAATTCCATACACTAGATTTCAGTTGAATTCCATTACAAAACAATAGCTGTCTTAATTCATTAATAATTCACAATTTCAACATTCAATAATTTCAAAATACTTAAAATCAAATTGTCAAAAACCCCAACACATTAAATTGTTTATTTGAAAAACAAGACATTTAGAGAAGCAACTTCACAAACATGCAACAGTACACAGCTGTCAAATATTCCTCTGCTAGTACAATAATTTCAAAACCAAGTACTTGTTTTTTTCTTCCCTTCCTCAAAGTGACTGTCAATAATAGCTTAAAAAATCCCAAAGTATAAACAAGTAAGCTCTGTATGCTACATTATACACATAAACTAATGCAAATCCAAAATAGTGACTGAAATTTCTTTTGTTATTCACAGACTTTGTTCCCAAGTTATGAATGTATCAACTTTTGAGGAATTTCCTTCCCCAGAGGCCAATATTTCCACAGGTGTTACGTACTTTTGACATTAATTAGTAGCCAAGTGACAAAGTACTGCCTCCACAAGAAAAATGTGTTTGGAGTTGTGAGCTAAGTTAGCACAATGGACAGGAGAGAATCTCAGTTTTCTAGTGGGAAAGTAAGCACCTGACAGCTGTGAGACTGCATGTCAGAATTTGCTGCTCTCATAATACAATTGCTGCAGCCAAAATTATGGATCTTTATCACTTCTGTGGCGACAGTTCACAGATCCAAAGCACCATATATATGATTTATAATACTAGCATATGAAAGCTTAAGTTCCTGGGAATAATTTGCTAGATTCGTAAGGGTTCTTATGGAACTACAGGAACTCTAAAGAATGCACAATAAAATGAACTTAGGATTAATGCTTTTCATTAGAGGGCTTTTAAGATGGTCAGCACCACACTGAACCTTCATTTTTAAAAACACAACCAACTAAAATCCAAAGTGGTGTTCATTTTGGTTCCAAGTATTCTGCCACTATATCTTGTCAAAACTGGAAACCCATGTGGTTCCAAAAAGAAATTAAATCTGTATGGATTATACCTTCATGCCCAGCCCTTTTCAGTATTCTACAAGTAAGTAGAATATTGAACCAACAAATAACTTTAAAAAACATAATTAAATCTCTAGTCAGTATTTCATGGCAATACTGTTTTCTGTCTTCCTTAAAATCCTATATAAGCTATCTGTCCCAAGCATGTGTTAAGTTTATACAATTAAACACCACACAGCAATCAGTTTCTCAGCATTTCTACTAATAAAACCCAAATTTTAGACTTAGCTGTTAAACAGATATTTTGTGGTTTAAAAGTTAGGAGTTTATGGCAGAACATTTCACAAATGAAATCCCAGAACTTGAGTGACGAAACATTTTCATATTTATGCAAGATGCAACTAGAGCATTTTTTCACCCACAAAGACACACACTTACAACAGAACCCAACAGACTGCTTATATATATCAACAGCATCTTGCAGTAGCAACTCTGATTTTTTTCCCTTTAATTCCAATTATCCAAATAAGCATATAAAAGCTTTAACTATCTTTTAAAATTGTGAAAATTCTACAACAGTTTTAAAGCTGTATGTGCATACACCCATCAAGTTTTGTTATAAGTTTAATTTCTGATCTTCTCAGAGACTGATTTTCAATCTCACATGTTCACACTTCGGCAAAATGCATGACATACATTTGTTAGTATATCCTAAAAGCTCCTATGAATTACTTCATGTAATTCTCCTTTATTTTATTCTATACATAAAGAAATACACAAACCAAAAGTCCCACACAAAGTATCAACTTGAAATCCCAAATTTCTTTTAATTTATCCTACATTCCAGAACATCACAACGCTCCAAAGACTCTGATGCTTTAGCTATAACACAGTAAGGAGGAAGGAATTTCAAGCTTGGCCTTCTATTTTGTCTTTCTGCATATAAACTGAGATACACACGTGATTCTGTTCATTGTACACATACAGACTTACTTTACCACCACTGGCACCTTCTCACATTTGCTGCCTATTTCCCCTGCTCCATTACTCATGTACTTACCTGCTACTTTTGCTCAATCTTAGTGTATAATACAAGTTTCATGATTTTATAAATAATTTTACATGGGCAGAAAAACTCCCAAATAGTTTCATTCATCATGTATCTTTCTCCTACTACCCCAGCCTGTCTATTCACCAAAAATAACTGATGAACAGTGAGTTATGTTCAGAAAATTCAATCTTTAGTTTACAAAATAAAAGGATATGAATTACTGTCAAGTTAAATTCACATTAATATATGAAAGAGACAAAAAGGTAGATCAGGCTGCCACAGAAAAACATAAAAATGAAGATATATCTCTCTCATGTGTCTCCTTTCTTTTTTTTTGGTAAAAAGAAATCATAGTTCTCAAACCACAATGAGCAAAAGGAAAAATACGAATTTGTTCATTTTTGGAGAACACTGCATCAAATCAACATTTTTACTTCTTTGCCTCATATATTATGAAGGCTTAAAGTTTCTTGGAGAACTTTCACGCAGACCAAATTTGCCAAAACTAATGACTTCACAAATAAAGTAAAAAAGCAGAGGACACTGGGAACACAAAAATATGTGTGTGTCTAAAGACACCTTAGCAGTCAGTAAAATTACAGCAAAATATTCATGGAGATAAAAGCAATAGAAGTTATTATTTTGAAAATAAGTAGCACAAGATATTAATTTCATTTTTTAAATCATCATTTCACCCTCAAGAAGACAAGATAAATCACTGAACATTAAAAAACAAACTGCTTCTGTAAAGCACCAGAGTAGTGATAAAATAGGCTTCAAGAAGCACATAAAGCAGTGGCACTGCTCACCTCGTGCTGGATTCCAAACACTGAATCAGATGCACAAAGCATTATTTCTCTGATGAATTCTAAATGCAGAAGAATAGTGCCAGCTCTACGTATGTGCTTCCTCAAAAACACATTTTAAAGAAAGCGGAACTAGGTAGAAACCGTTTGTAATAGCTTAATACTAAGGTGTGATATGATTCTAGACAGGGACATACACTCGGGTCTTTAACAATGCTGCCACACAATTCACTTAGTATTAACTAGAAGCTTATTAGCCTATAAAAATGGGCATTTTCCTACGCATTTACAAGGTTTCTTAAAAGGCTAATGTCACACTTCACTTGATGTTTAAGTGGTTGTTAACACACTGTTACAGGACTGTTACTACTTATAGAAGCAAATACGTAATGATGCTACATTAACTACCCAGTACCATTTCCCATCCTACTGACACCAAAAAAATTCCAACCATTTTACTTCTTGGATCACTCCAAAGCTGAAACTAGTTCAGAGAGAACTGAGAGCAGTTTCTGAAGAAGCATATGAGCCTCAGATATCAAATTATTTTGCTTACAGTGGTTTGAGAGCAGAAAAATCAGAGAATAAGCATGAATTATGGAGTACAAAGTCTACATACATATCAACTGTTACAATGTTGTGGTTTTGTCTTTGCAATTCAATCCAAATCCAGTTTAAATAGGAAATAATCAATCATCTCAGTAACAAAAACATAAAATGAAAAATTTAACATTCAGCAGTTATAGAAATTCAGACAGATTAAGATTGGGACAATGTACCAGCTAGAAATACATCATTGAGTATCAGTTAAATAAAAAAAAATTTCTGCCTGAAAAAAAAAGTCAGGACTGATGCTGATGAAGTTACATTACTATTCTGTTTGTACACATTAATTTTGCTGTTAATCCTTCTAAATGTCATTCTACTGGTTTCTTAGTTTTTTTGACTAATACAGTTTAAACATTTGTGTTAAATCTATTTCTCTCTTTAATATATATACAGCCTTTCTATAACCAAAGGCAAGACGTTCCAAGGAAACATTCAGCTTATAGTAATTCAGGTGAATGGATTAACAATGTACATGAGGCCTTACTCAGGGTAAAGGCACAAAAATCATGCAAGAATTTAATTTGAAATCATCAAGTGTACAAACAGAAGTGTAAACACTTGCTATGGTACAACTAAAATTTTGTAGAATTTTATTGTTATAAACACATTTTGTAAGTTATTCCAATTTAACCCATCTCTATAAATGTAATACAGTACAAACCGAATTTCACTGTTTACAAAAATGTTCACATTGGACCTTTAAAATCCTTCTAAACTAGATGTGGTAACACTTTGGAAAAAATGCCAGTACAATATCACAGTTATGACTATCGGTACACAATTAGAAGTATAGGTACCATTCATAGCCTGCAGGCACAGAGGTAACTTCATGTTGTCTGGCAAAACACAGTAATATGGGAAATAACTCTTTTCAGCACTGCAGATATTTATTAAATGACTGAGTGTTAAATCCGCTTATGAATAGTATTCAATGTAAAAAAATGAAACAAAAAATGTATGGCAACATACATCTTAGTGAAAATGAAACATACAAACCAGAAGATAACTGTATTTCTTTTATATGTGTCTGTGTATAAATATATAAAACCAAAACTCAATAAAGCTCTTCTTCATTAAGACAGCAACAAGACAAAATGTTTACAACTTAACTTAAAAAAATACCAAATACCTCCATTTACATGTAGTATACTAAATTGGTCCTTTAAATTGAGTTCTTAGGACCTATTTTTATTTTCTTCACACAAAGGAATTTTACCAACATACCCCTTTGAAAGAAAAGAGAAGTCCCCGCACATAACAAAGTTGAAGGATGTTGCAAATGTAAAAGCCACCTGAACAGACACTGAAACCACAGCATCATTTTAAAATTGTTCTTTGGAAATCATAAAATGCAATCTAATGCTGTTTGGTATATTTTCTTGAGGTAACATGGTAGGGAATCTACACTTGGCACAGTAAGTCCATTATCTACAGGCACAACACTAAATACATAAAAATTAAAGTTAGATTAATGAAGTATGCCAAGGGTTAAAAAATTAACTTCAATTCCAGGCTATTAACAATTTTTAGTATGGCTTCCTCATCTCCACCAGAAGGAAAACACTCTGGAAATGCATCCATTACTCAGCTCAGTGGTTACCTTTATTAGTAAAGAACTATTTGCAAATATCAAAAATATGCAGTTATTATAAAAGGTAAAATCCAGTTCAATTAAAAAACTACATTTACTTTTGTTATATATGTATTTTTATGTTATTAAAAGCTATAGTTACTATTTCTATTAAATTCCAGAATTATTTCTACAAATCCATATTTTAATGGCAAAAAGTGGCATTAACAGAAATACACTGCCAATTTCATTTGCCATGTTTCACCTTCCTATTTAAGCCTATGACTCCCTTTCTCTACGTTGGTTCCTTCTTCGTGTGTCCCATTAGTATATGAACCCAAGACAACACCCCACTCAATTCTCAACACATTACAGCATTCAGCATCTGATTTCATTCTCTCCCAAAGGAGTCAGAAAGTGACACAAAAGTCTGACTGAAAAATTGACATTTAACTCTTACAAAATTGTATATTTACTTAGGAGTATACTAGATTTTGTATGATTTCCAAAAGGTTTTGCTCTGTAACTTCTGTAAATGAACTTTCATGAATAAACAACACATGCAAATCTGGAAACTAAATCTGAGGTTAAAAGTAAGAAATGGAAGCTGGGCAGACAGGCAATCTGCAAGCTTCAATTTCAGTGTAGATGGAGTGGGAAGTTCTTATAAAAAGGGAAAATATCGTTACAGAGTAACTGTTAAGTAGGGTTTTTCCCTAATTGTCGAAAATAAGCAATCATGGGCAGTTTCAATTCCCAATCCTCAAAATGGTACATTTTATAATATATTTCTATGTATCTTAAAGCACTCAGCAGTACATTGAAAAAAAGCATTGCTCAGCATGCTACTCTAGCTGTCTACATCTGATGCATGCAAGATTCCAGATATATGAAATACCACATTAGTTTGTGAACAACCAGAAAAGAATCAAACCTTGTGTTATACATTTTTACTAGTCTTCAGAAAATTACTTTACTATCAGAGGTGGAAGGGATTGAAAAATCAGGGTGGCTGAGAACAACTGATCATAAATTTTACTGAAGGTTAACACTCAAATTTAACTAGAAGGCAAAAGATACTGACAGGTCACATGATAAAATAACGAGCAAAATCTAGCTTATTTCCTGAATTTGACTAAAACTCACCAGGAAAAACAAAAGAAAAACAACACAAAACAAAAAAAACCAAACCCCACAAATACCAAAATCCCAGTAAATCACCACTGTACGTGTGCAAGGACAACAACTGGATGTACACTGAAATAATCCACACATGATCTGTGAAGTGCTAAATACTTCAATCCTTACACAAGCAGATTTTAAAATCTAGTATTTTTAAATACAACCAAGAAATAAACCTGTAAATTTCATATAATCTTCTACGATTACAAAGAGAACAGTCTGGCTTACTGCTTTTTTAAGAACTGGTTCAACCACATTTCATAAAAACTGGGAACACTGCTACCAGCTAAAATAAAACAAGTGGCATGCAGAATGCAGAACATAATGCACAAAGACTTCCTCCCTCCCAAGACCAGTTACCTGTCATTACTTACCTATGTTCATGTCAGGTGCTGCAAAAAAAAAGTGATTCAGTACATACTGCAGGATCATTTAAATGCAGACATGAATGGTGCAAATCATCTCAAACCTAGAGCGGTTACTTTTATTAAGTCAGGAACAGTAAAGTTGAGGAATGTGAAACAAATGCTCACCTTCTTTAACGGTGACGGTATTCTCTCTCTCTGTCTCGTTCTCTGTCGCGATCTCTGTCGCGATCACGATGTCTCTCTCTTTCACGGCTTCTTTCCCGGTAATAATCATCATGACGATCTCTACTACGCGATTTGTGGCGCCTACTTTTTTCTCGTGACCTACTGTGGTCCCTCTCTCTGGATCGTTCACGTCTTCTAAAAGAAATTACTTCATTAAATTTTTCTTCAAAATACCAATCATCCCCACAGCACTTATGAGTATGAATTTGACCAAAAGCAGATGGAGAGAAATATCTGTTCACTGTAAGGCAGGTAAGTTTTAGTGTATGACATTACAGACAGCTGATATAAACAGTGGTGGCTAAGAACTCAGTTACAGGGAGTTCCCATTTTCTAATCTTGCAAATGGGAGTGCCCATTTTCTAATCTTGCAAAGTCAGAAAGCACATGCTCAGAATGGAGGATGAGATGACTGAAACCAGCTGGGGGAAATGCACCATAACTCAAATGATCACTACAGCATTGGCTGCTAATTTGTGTAAAGAAAGTATGTGCCAAACCCACTAAATAGAACAGACCTAAATTTAAGCTAGCCAGATCAATTTTGAAAAGAGGGCTAGTTAAAAGGCACCTTTTCTAAGTTCAGCAAACACTTATTTGGTTCTTTCACACATTTCTTGTGCATCTCAGCAAATCACTAAGCTTCTAACAAGACTTATTTTCAGTTTCTTCTCTGTGAACTAGTCGTGCACCACACTTTCTCTTTCGTAAGTAAGAGTGCATGGAAGAGGAAAGTTTTACCTGGATCCAGACCCATAAGACTTGGACTCAATTCCATGGAGGCAGTCCTGAAGAGAGCTAATAAGTACTTTACAGCGATCATCTGCAGATACTTTGGACTGTTTAATTAAGGAAATCGCAGTTACCAAGGTCTCTATAGCACTTCCATAGTCCCCTGAAAATGATGTAAGATCAGGATCAGAAAACTATGCAAATTAAAACACAGGTTTTTATCTGTAACAGTATTATAATTTTGAGTATCTTCTCTTCAACAGTCATCTAGATTATTTAATGTAGAACCAAATAGTAAAATACTGTCCAGATCAGTACTCAGAAGGCATTCTCAGAAACTAACTGAAGCACAGTACAAAATCAGTTGTAAGATGTACCTAAATTCAGCATTCTATTAGGACAATGTGGCATCAAGTCTTCCAGATTCCTAATAAGAGAACTCTATAAATTCTTTTCAGCTGAGAAGAACAGCAAACATACTGAGTTTTACTAACCAGCACTGGCATCTGATACAGCTCTCGAAATGGCACTGCTTGAGATCGCCCTATTTCTATTCATGATTTCTTCAAATTCTGCTTCACTTAGAGGTGTCCTTGCAGCATCCATTTCTCTGCAAGCAATAAAACTAGTATTTAAAATGTTAAGGAGAACTTCAGAAGCTATCATTGCAATTTCAACAATCCGAGTTTGCAACTTTAAGCAGTGACAAACAGAAAAGAAAGCAGGATCTGGGTTTGGTTTTGGTTTTTGTTAAGGACCATTGTTACAGAATAAAATCCTGACAGCTAAAAAAAAAAACCAAAAAACCCGAACAAAAACCCCCAAAAACCAATTAATACATTGTTGTATAAATAGACTTATTTTTTGTTCATCCCATCGATTTCAAACATTCAGCAGCACTTAATACTGTGCTTGACAAATATTTACAATTTCCATAAAATTCTTGAAGCTATGTAAATAGATATTCCCAACTGAATGAATGTGGAAATACATGTACATAGGCAATGCAACTTTGAGCAAAATTAGAGATAATTTTTATAACAATACTGGAATCAGAACTATATGATCCTGTTTCCCAGATCTCAACTAAGACCAGAATGCTGTAAATTTTGAAAAACAAATACAGTGATCATCTTTAAAACACTCAATTTTCTGAATGCTATGCCAACATTTTACAGCAAAATTTATTTTTTTTTAATTTCTGGTCAAGTTCAAGGTGCTCCAATTTGATCTCCAAACCAGTCACAATAAGGAGGAAGCAATAAAGCAGAATCCTCATACTCATTACACTTTAATTATCAGCTACCTATACAGGATTTACAAAGTCACAGAAGTAAACCTAAATTTTCCCAAAAGTTTTGCAGTGTCCTATTAGCCAGTCTCTGTGTCATATAGAAAATTTGGAGAAATGTGTTAGAGACAAATGCTGAGACTGTCAAACTGGCCCACTGCTTGATATTTCTAGAACAGTGTTAGTTCTTCTGGTAGAAAGAAAATGCAGAATAATAAGCAATGCTATCCTCTTAATTGCAAGAAGTGGAACAAGATCCTATAGCCAGTTTAGCATAAGAGGAAATGTCTAAAAATTCATACCTCCCTGAGTTTTGAGTATTATTTTTCGTGTGCCTCCCATAGAATGGAATATGTAATTTTTCTCTTATGGACATGTTATTTCCAGTGAAACGCCTATGATATATAATTAATGACAATTTAAATAGTTATGGATGATAGCTTTAACATTATTAATGAAAATACTGGACAGTAAGTTATACTGTCCTATTCCCACTCCTTCCCTCCCCAAACATTCTATAAACTGCAGATAACCTTGATTTTGTCCATCAAAAAACACCCAACACCTTATAGTCTTCTGATAATTCAGGCAACTAAGCCAAATGCTTGAATTTCAAAAGTTTTTTTCTATGAACATAGTATGTACACATGCTTGGTTTTTTTTAAACTTTCTGATAAAAGAATCAAAGCAAAGCATCTTTCAGAAAACATTTCAAGCCAGAGAAGTGTGTCTCATGCTAGGAGGAAAATTACTACTGAAAAATTCAAATCTAATTATAAAAAGGGCCTTCTTACAATTTATATAAAAATTTTCTGTGACAAATACAAATATGGTGAAAATTAAGAAACAGCAGCAAGACAGAGATGCTTGAAATCACAGATGAAAAAGATGTTTCAAACAAGGTATGAAACACTTGACAAATTGAGTCAGAGACTTAAAAACTCTGTCCCATAAAGGATTAATCATAGAAAAAGCCACTGCTACAAATACAGCAAGATTGCACCAAATAAGCAGAAACATCTTGATAGGAAAGGAAGATAAAAGTCTTGCAGTAAATTCACATCTGGCTTTTGAGACAAATACCAACTTTGAATCCTGAAGTGAAAAAGGACAAGCAATGCTACTTAAAGACGAAAATGGTATGAGCTTGGTATGATCTTAACATATACACATATTTGAAAAGGAAAACTCCAGAGCATTCTCAAAAGGCAGCCTGCAAAGCATGATGATATAAGCAAAAGTCAGAATTTCAAGCTAAGACAGAAGCACAACCAGAAGCTGCTGCATCAGAAGCGATATATAAGTTTACATGTAGAACACATGGAATGATGACACTGCCAAATACAGTGAAGACAAACAGCTCAGAGCTGAAAAGGTAAAGTGAGATTACTCGTATTGCATTTCAGGATTTTCTTACTGCTGCAAACATGTTTCTCAGATATATTTCCCTGGAGAAGTTAAAAGGGGCAAACTACAAGGCTGTTGGGATCCCTTCTGGCCCTACTTCTAATTGCTTCTAACATTTGAATTAAAAGGGAAAAAACAAATGCTTCCTACAAGAGGAGTAAAATCTGCTACCCAAGCACATTAGAACAGAAGAACTCACCTTCCAGGTGGCCCATAGTCACCTCTGTCATATGGTGGAGGTCGGCCATATGGATCTGTTGGAGGTGGGCCACGGCTGTCTGAAGTAGGTATGCCACTATTGGCAGGTGGGGGGAAGAAAGCTGGATTCACATGTGGTGCTGGTGGTGGAGCACCTGGAGGTGGCCCAGGGAGATGTGGAGGAGGAGCAAGAGTCAGGGGTGGCCCAAGAGGGCCAGGCGGACGAGGGGGAAATGGACCCGGAGGTGGAGGTGGACCCTGCTGAGGTGGTGGTGGACCTGGTGGTGGCCCATAGCCTGGAACTGGTGGTGGAGGGCCTGGAGGAAGCGGCCCAAGTGGAGGCTGACCAAAAGGCTGTCCTGGAAACAGAACTGGTGGTGGTGGACGGTCACCACGATTAGGAGGTCCAGCTAATGGAGGTGGGAGGACCTGACCAGGAGGTGGAGGGCCTGGTGGGCCTGGTGGGCCAGGAGGACCTAAAGGTGGACGTGGGGGAGTTTGTCCAGCTAAAATAAAGAAATAAAAAAAATAAAAATAAAAACAAACAAACAAAATTGAGTGAATAAGTACAAAGAAATAAAATACTTCAACACTCTTTTTTTTTAATTCTTAAAAGCAACAAAAAAACCAAAAGTGCCCCTCACTGAACACTGTGCTATATAGACAAGACATGAATAGTTCTACTTTGGGTCCAGTAGCTTGGAACATTTTTAACTTATCTGTATGTATTGATACTATATATCTAGAGATATCTAAAGAGAATAACATTATCTTGAAAACTGACAACTACCCCCATCCAGACCAAATCAAAACTTACTGTTATTACCAAAACACCCAAAAGCTTACAAAAGCTAAAAAACATTGCTCCTACTTGCACCTGCAGCTAGTCTTTCATATGGGGCTCAAGATATATATTAAAAGAGCTATATTGGAGAAGGTAATATAAAGGCAGTATCCAAACCTATTTTCAGGTTCTCAATAGCAGTCTTTCAATTTGACTATGTCCCTTTGACTGTTGATAAACAATCTACTACTGACTGACATTTACTAAAAATACTTCAGCCAAAAAAAAGAACTTCATTGAAGTGCAAACCTAATTGTTTAGCAAATTTCTTCCTTATCAGACACCTGACTAAACATGAACACCTCCTCTTCAAATTTCTGGTATTTTAAGTGCCAACTAACTGACCAGGTCAGTGGACATGAATCAAAGCTGAATTTTTGATCATATGCAGAATTGTCATACTGTAAGGACATCAGTTACTTTATGGTCTGCAACAAAGGCATTCTCCCTCAACACAGCCAATCAGAAAAATCTGAACTACATTGCTCTAAAGCCACATCTACTTGCTAACATGATCTAATTTTTTCATACTTAAAAAATAAGTATATCAACATATTATATTGTATCTAAAATTGCTGTCTTGTTAAATTTAGTAAGTACAACTCTCTGTTAAATATCAACAAACAGTCAAATCCTACAGTCTAGCTGTGAACACTGATAATGGCTCATGACTAAACTGCCTTGATCTTTTTCATTTCCCAAATAAGTATCCCACATTAAAATAAGAAAACACAAATAAAACTAAAAACTTGATATATGAATGATTTTACCTGGGAAAGGTGGTGGTGGCCCTCCTGGCCCTGCTGGTCCAGGGAATCTGTCTCCACCTGGAATGGCACCTGGAAAACGGCCTCGACCTCTATTACTAGGTGGAAATGCTGCTCTTGAGCTTCCTCCTGGGGGACCAGCTTTACCTTCCCCAGACATCTGGCCAGACTGTGTGGCTGCGACAGAAAAGCAGAAGTGTCACTACATCAAAATAGGTTAAAGAATTTTTGCACTTGGTCTAAAGTTTTATGCAGTGCTAAAGCAGCCCCTATGAGCACCAACTTGCTCCTTCTATGTAAGCCCATTGCATTTGGGGAGGAAAATGTGCTTTGTTAAAATACAACAGCATTACACTATGCCCCATCCTAACAGAAGAGCAGCTGCAGAGACTGCCAGTCCTTCCTTCAGTGCAGCCCAAGGCCACAAAGGATTAGGACTGGGCACCACAAGACATGGTGCTGAAGCACAACACAGAACCTCTCTGCATTCTATAATAAACACAGACAGCCCAGACTTTGGAATTTAGTCCAGTTTGTCTACAAATGTTAATTTAAATGCTCTTGCGTTTTTTTTAAAATTACAAGAAATTACAAGAAATTGAAAAAGTATCTCCAGCTGTTAAGACAAGACCTGCATAAAGCTCAACCTTTTTTCAGACTGCACCAGCTCTTTGGTGTATTAAGTGATTTCTTTAAACAAAGATGCAACTGGACTCTAAGTATTTTATACCTATTTTAAACTGTGTACAAGTTACCAGATGCTGAGAAAAATCCCTGCCATACTACTTTTTCTGCTTTTCCAAGACAGAACATAAGAAAAGCTTACTTTTCCTTGACTGCATTTCAAATTGACTCAGAAACTGTTTATTACATGGAGTTACAACAGGATTCTGCCCATGCAATTCTCTTTTAGGCAACAAATCCATCAACTTTTTGGAGGATGCTTCTGATCCCACACCCACAAGGGCAAACCTGAAAGGAAACAAAAAAATTACACCATAATTTTCCCATTTGCTGGACATCCTGATGCCTCATGAAAAAGATTACACATAGTAAGCAAAAGAATACTTGAAAACTAGATACAGAAACTGTCTCACAGGCCTTAGTCCAGTTTTCATAACAGACAAAACAATTTATTCTAGGACATAAAAGAAAAAACTAGAAGTACAAGATGCATCAAAGTATATCACAATAAAGGCAGCGTTTTGGTACAGTATCAATACAGCACATAATAAATCCCTATGACCAAGTTATTATCAAGTATAGACTGTGTGCTCATTACTACCAAGGAGACAAAAAGGTACATTCATGCAATAAAGTTTAGGTTGACACTGAAAAATGGGCTCAAGCACTCGCTTTCAATAACTAATAGAAAATAAAGATGCACAGATTTAATAACAAAGACTGGGGGGATAGTATTGACATTATGCGGAACAACCATCACTACCACACTAACCGAAATCTAGGAATGGTCTTAAGGACAGTCAACAAGCTTTACCTCACAAAATAATGAGACACACAAAACCATCATAAAAATTTATGCCTGAAATTTAAATCATTAGTATGAAATTATATGTCCAATCATTGCTGGATCAGTAAGCAAAGATTACCAGTTTATAGACTGATAGTTATGAAAATTGAGAACTCCTTTCCCATTTCCACACTCCCAAACTTCACTCCATGTACACATACAGAAAAAACAAGTGACAAGTTCTTACCCTTTAGACTGGCCATTAGCACGATTTTCAAAAAATTTTATTTCCAAAATATCATTTACCCCCAGTGAATGGACTGCTTCAGTTAAGTCTTCATCTGTTGTCCACTGAAAAATATTTTTAATATTCAACTATAAAAGCTTATCTAAAACAGCAGGCACAGTTTTCTATGGATTTTTTTGGGGGGCGTGGGGGGTGATGGTCTCTGTGAAATTGATCCAGAGGAATATTTTATTCAGGCTCTCAATATATTCTGACCTTTGCAGAGTAGTGATTTTTATTTTACAATTCTCAGAAAATCGATTTTTTAATATATGTGCTTCCCTATATGCTACATTGCAACAACCCCATTCACACAGTGTATCAGTTATTGTATGCCAAAAGTTTGTAACTCAGTAACTTTTGTCTTTGGAAAGTCCAATGCTCAAACTGGGCTAAGGAAAGAGTATTGAATATAACAGTACTGAAATACTGCTACTTTCTCCACACCCAATCCATATTTTCTCCCACTGATTCTATTTTTTACACACAAATGACAATTTTAAACATCTTATTAACCAGGTGTTCTTTGCGACAGCTTTGACTAAAGAGAGTTTAGTGAACTACATAATATTTGCAGGATCTACAGACAAAAGAATAGAAACTAGTATATAAAACTATGGTTAGAAACATCTGCTTCCACTTAACCAAACCTACTTGCTGCAACTTGCTATTAATTACTACGTAATGTTTAACAATTCCACTCATGTCCAAAGATACATACATACACTAAATACTTATGGTTTTCTTCCTACTTCTGTAACTCCATCACTCCTTTAAATTTCTTATGAGAAGTGCAAGACAGGCTTTCAAGGTTCTGAACTACTTATCCTGTTTCCCTCAAAGCTTCTTTTAAAAATTTAACAAATTATTTTCCTAAAAGCTAAACAGAAAGAAAACATAATGGCAACACTAAACAAATGCATTTTCTTTGAATAATTTAATTTGTGAAGCCAAAGAATAACAGGTACATATTGCTGAATATTGCCTTAGCTGCTTTAGAAATTCAAACATTTGAGTTGTCCAAGTTCAGCTAATTTGTGTGCATTTTACTGATTCCATTCATGTATTTCACAATGGGACAACTGTTAAAGCAACAGCTCCTTTACTTACCCATTAGCTCCCGAAATACTGTAATAACTAATGAAAAAACACCCATTCTGTTTCAAGTTTAGCACTAGTGAGAAATTGATCAGAAAGGAAAAAAAACAAATAAGAATTCTGCATGTGGACCTGGAAGAATTTGATTTCATGTAAACAGATAAAAGCTCCACTTAATTCAGCCACTGATCAGCTCCTGCACTTTGTTTGCTTAACTGCAATTGATTTTAAAGTGCTTTAATGCTAACAAAGGTAATTGTCTTAAGAGCAACTGCAGTTCGGTGAGTTATTGTAAACCTGTATTTCTTGGTAGAAGAAATAAGCCTCAAAACAAATACCTTGAAAACGGTCATGTAATGAGAGTCACTGCCAGCAAAAAAACTCACGGAAAAATGTGAAACGCAATTTCAAGAAAATACAAAAAACCCTTTCAGTTTCTTTTAAACTAAAACCTTCAGCAAGAGTTTACTAAAACCTGGATTTGTTCAGTAACTTTAAAGTATCTACAGGCATAAAGTATTTCCTAGTTTAAACTCGCTCTCTTCTTTCATTCAGTTATCTGGAAACCTAAGATAGTAGCACAAATACCCCTTCATAACACTTCAAACATGACAGAAACTTTAAAGTTTATATTTACTGAAGACTTTCTCGATTTTTAAGACATCAGAATAGCTCCAGAGAGGCTCACTAAATTTCAGATAAAAGGATAAAACCCCACAACCATAAATGAAAAACCCAAAACACTCCAATGCAATAACAAAAAAGCAAATCGCCTTGCTTTTTGTACTCGGAGTATTTCATATAAAACATTGTAAAGCAAAAAAAATTTACAAATAGTTATTGTCCATAATTAAAACTCCTGTCTACAACTAAATAACAGTAAGACTTACCCAAGTAAGATTTCCAATGTACAAGGCAATTCTCTTTCCAGTATATGTATAGACAACATTTGGTGCAGCTCCTTTACCTACATCATCCCCAACAGATGGTGGGAGAGAATCCATGTAATCACGATCCTCTGGGGCATCTCCATTATTTGCAGATGGAGAAATTACATCATCATATAAATCAATCTGATCATGTCCACCATATTCAGCCTCCTAAAATAAAAAAGACACCTTGATTATATTTAATATTAAACACTCTTAAACTTATTTGAAACAAAAAAGCTGTGATAACTCCCACATTCCACAGACGTGGTAAGTCTGATCCAACACTTGCAAAACATCCGTGCTGAAAAGCTAAACCTCAAGTTTCATACACATTAAAACATAAAAATTCTTACAACTTTCATTATACTCTTAACTGCCAGGGGAAAGAAAATATTTCTGGCCCCTCTTCCATTGCAATACTTTTGCCCTCATAATAAAAGCAGAATCCAAAAATCCACAAGCCCTACTTCCAGAATTAAAAACATCAGACAACACAAGTGCCATGGGTTTACCGCAGCTGGCAACTAAATACCACACAAGTGCTCACTCACTCACTCCCTCCTCCCCAACCCCTCTGCGGGATGGGGAAGAGAATCAGAAAACAGTAAAACCTGTGAGATAAGAATAGTTTAATAAGTGAAATATTATAATTACTGTTATTACTGTAATGGGAAAGGAGATAACAAAGAGAGAGGAATGAAATTCAAGAGTGAAAATACAACTGCTTCACCATCCACTGACTGATGCCCAGCCAGTCCTCAAGCAGTGATCAACCCCTTCCAGGCAGATCCCACCACTTTATAAACTGCAAATGATGTTCTGTCATCTCTGATGCTTTCCTGTAACACAGCACAACCCATCAATAAACAAGGTACACTGCATACCATTTCCTGGTAGTTTATTATATGGTGGGGCATCTCCAGGACATGTTCCAGGACATCTCCAGGAATGTCCTTCTCTGGTGACATTCTGAAATCTTTGTCTTCTGGCCACTCCATGAGCAATTCCAAGACTCCTGGACAACTGGGATTTCCTATATGAACTCACTGTGTGATGACTGCAGCCCACTTACTCTATGTAGCATCTGGTGCATAACGTAGAGAAGACCTTCCCTTTGAACATCAGCACTGGAAGTCAGGGTGCCAGGAGAAGCTTGTGCTTCAGCACCAATAACTTCCAAAGTGGCTCAAGCCCCTTGACTAGCTGCTAGTACTTCTTTTCTAGCTGGAGTAAATATAGCAGGCCTCAGATCCTCTAAATCCCCAATCCAAAAAGCCTGGGAGTTAACTCGAGTCTCCCCTGGTGCTTTTTGCCAGAACCTGCAGGTAGGGCCATTCGCCCTGGCTGCAGGATAGAGCATATATTTACATCTTGCCCTGCCCAGACTGGCCCAAGGGTGAACTATGTCATGTTTGATTTGTTCAAAAGCTTTTTGTTCGTCAGGGCACCATTTGAAATCACTCTTCTTCACCTGACAGAGGGCTTACAATCAGATTGCAATTTGAAACACGCATTCTTCAAAAACTCACAATGCATAAGAAAGCTTGTGTTTGTTTCTTACTGGTTGGTGGAGATATTGCTGCTATTTTGTTGACTACATCCACTGGGATTTGCCAATATCCATCTTGCCATTTTATTCCTAAAAACTGAATCTCCCATACAGGTTCCCTGACCTCACTTTGTTTTATGACAAAATTAGATTTCAGAAGGATTTGAACTATTTTCTTCCCTTTCTCAAAAATTTCTACTGCTGTATTGCCCCACATGATGCTATCATCAGTGTACTGCAGGTGTTCCAGAGCTTCAACCTATTCCAGTGCAATCTGGATCTGTCCACGGCAGATGAGAGAGAGGGCTGTGTTTCCACACCTGGGAAAGTCAATTCCAGGTGTACTGGACATCAAAGTAAAAAGTAAGTTGTGGGCTGCCCAAGGGATTGAGAGAAATGCACTAGTGGTATCAGTTGTGGCAAACCACTTGGTGGTCCTTGACTCCAGTTCGTACTGGAATTCCAGCACATCCAGTATGGCAACATTCAGCCAAGGTGTGACTTCATTCAGGCCACAATAGTCCACCCTTAGTCTCCACTCTCCTTTATACTTTCACACTGACCACGTGGGGCTATTAAAGTGTGAGTGGGTTTTGCTGATCACCCCTTGACTCTCCAGTTGAATCACAGGAGTCTCAATTGGTGAGATGTTGCTGCCAGTGCAACATTGCGGTAGCCATCAGTAGCTGTTCTTCGACCTTCAGCAACCCATAACAGAAGGGTCCTCCAAGAGACCAGGCAAAGCAGGCAGCTGCTTAAGTTCCTCTGCCTCCAAGGCAGCTGTACTCAACAGCCACCAGTACCATTTGGGGTCCTTGAGACATAATCTCCTGAGACAGTCTATGCCAAGGATGCACAGTACAGACAGTTCTTGGGATCCCCCTCTCACTCCAGAAACAGGAATAGGTTCTGCCCCTGCACAGCCGAATGGCATTAGGATACACGGTGCACTGGTGGCTCCTAGAAGCTTATTCTCCTGTGAGCACAGGATGCGTATCTTCCACTAAACCTGGCATACAATGAAGGGTGCGCTTTGTACAAATTTCTGCCACGTAGGTGTTGTAGTTTGGGATTATTATGTAAATTCTCTCCCCTGCCACTTAACTGCCCAGAACAGCGGTTAACAAAAGAAGCAGTTAACTGTTGATCGCTGGGGTGGGGGCAGGTTTGTCTCTTTTGGGTTTTTTTTGGATATTCTCCGGAGTCTTGGCTCGGCGGAACGGGGGAGTGGGGGCTCGAAGGAGGCAGGCTGCCCTGCTGGTTACTGCTGGGGTTTTTTTCTGAGTGTCTGGCCGCTGCCCACCTCGGACTACTTTTCGTGCCGTGCTGATGCTGCTACCTGCCTTGGATTTGCTACTGGTTGCCCGTACCTTTCTGCTTCTTGGACGGGGAACACAGGGGGAAGAGACTGAGTCCATCTGAAAGCTCACTGCTCGTCTGTCTCGCTGGAGAGGGATTGAAACTCACTCTGCAGCCAGCCGGGCTGTGACAAGGACACTTAAGTATAACCTTTTCTCCCGGAGAAAAAACCTGCTGGGTTTTGTTGTTGTTTTGTTTCTTTTGGGTTTTTTTTCCCTCTCTTGTGGTGTTGGGGAAGTGGGTTGCACTAGTCTGTTTACATATATATATATATAGCAGTTATCCTTCTTGTATTAAAATTCCTTTTCTTAAATTTGATAAAGAGTGGTGTGATTATCGTGGAGGAGGCCCCTCCCCTGATTGTGGGTAAAACATTTTGGTTTTTTCCCCTCAAACCTAGACAGTAGGTCATGTGCGCCGGACTCCTTCTAGATCTGTGGGTGCCTGTGCATTATCTGGGTCACAATAAATCATCTCCAGCACAGCTCATTCCCCTCAGGTACTGGATACTTGTCTCTGTGGTAGCTCACTTGCCCGGGTGACATAGAGCATCTTACTTGAAGGGATGCCTTTCCTTCACACTCCACAGTAGTTGCCTCCAGAGGCTGAGGACTTGTGGCCCTTTGCCATTCACCTTGTCAATGCCCTCTTCCCTAGAAGGTAATCCCAGCTGCTTGGTTTGCCTACCCTCTAATTCCAGGCTCTGTAACCCGAGAGGCAGAGCAGTCAGGTGGTAACGTGCTCACCTGGGCAGCAGCTGAAGTATTTTTGCATATCCTCCAGCTCACTCAGGGACAGGGATTGAGTGGTTCCCTCTTGTTCTGCCTCTTCCTTCTGTTCTTGATGGCCCTGCTTTGCCCTCCCTTACCAAACGAGCTCTTTCATGTCTAGTTCTTCTGGTGAAAAGGGATGACTGACACTGGCACGATGTTGGTTCTCTGGTTCAGCTGCACCACCAATCGCCAGGGTCGAAGGAGCTGCAGCACCTGTCACCAAGGTTTGAGTAGCCACAGTGCCTGTTTGAGTAGCTGCAAATAGTTGCTTAACCCTAAACAAGACCTGGCACACATTCATGGCTCCTGGCAATAGAGCAATGCTGGTTTCCACATCCCAAGGACATTCAAAATTTTCAAGAGCTACTGTTATTAGCCTGGCAGAGAAGGTGAAATGTGGAATCATGTCTCCTCCATAGCAGGAGTTAACTCTTAGAGGATGACATGGAAAAGGTCTAATTATTAATACTTTCCAAAAGATGGCTCACAATGTATGAATATCACAGCATTGCTGAGTACACATACCAGACTAGTTTCATGACCAGCAATTCTGTCATATCATAAGCCAGTGTTCAAAGAATCATTGAATGGTTTGGGTTGGAAGGCACCTTAATGATCATCTAGTTCCAATGCCCCTGCTATGGACAGAACACCTTCTGCTAGACCAGGCTACCCATGTTAAAGTACAACATGATAACCTTAGACCAGTTCCCACAGGCGATAAACAACACAACAGGGAGCACAAGCTGCAAGTAACATGTTGTATGATGAAACTGAGAACAAGCAGAAGAGCTCTGAGAGCATGAAATCAACACTGTGACAGTGACTATTAAACTAATATAATGAATTCTTACAGCAATTTATTTTACACATCTAGCCAGATTTTTTGTTATCTCAACCTGTCAAGCCCCACCATGGGTGACAAAAAAGGACTGTAACGATTTAACCCCAGTTGGCAACTAAGTACCCACACAGACATTCGCTCACTCCTCCCTCAACCCCTATGAACAGGGGAGGAGAATCTGTACAAAGGTACAACCTGTAGGTTGAGACAAAAACAGTTAAATAACTGAACCAAAGTAAAATATAAAAATAATAAAGGTGATGATGAAAAGGGAGACAAAAAGAGAGGAATAAAGCGCAAGAGAGAGAAGTGATGCACAATACAATTGCTCACCACCTGCTGACCAATGCTCAACCAGTCCCCAGGCATCAATGGTAAGGAATATCCCCTCAGCCCGTTCAGGCCAGCTCTCCTGGCCATGCTCCCTGCTGGCTTCTTGTGCACGTCCTCACTGACTGAGCACGAGATACTGAAAAGTCCCTGATATAGAGTGAACACTACTTGGCGGCAATAACAGTGTGTTAAGGTTATTCTCAGACTAAATCAAAAATGCAGCACTGTATCAGCCATTAAGAAGAAAATTAACCCTATCCCATATGCCAGGTGCAAAGTAAGGCTACCAATCAAAACAAACATTTTTTTTTCCACTGAAACGTTTGGTAGCATGAATGGACTGAGTGAGCTTCTACGGACAAACAAAACTAACTTTCAGACTTCTGCTGGTTATTCCTAACTTCATTTTTATCTCCTTATTCACAGAGGGGCAGACGGGGAGAGAATTCTGGTTCTTCATTAAATATAATAAACCCAGGGGTTTGTGTTTGTTAAACATTTATTTATTCATGGGCTACAGAGGGACTATTCTATAGCATCACTGCTGCCCCTGGAAAATTTTGGTTCAGAAAAGCATTTGGGGGTTTGGAGTGAATCATCACCTTTTCCCATGGACTGGTACACGTTCCAGCACAGTTCTGGCCAACTGAAATAGATTCCTTTCAGAGGCAATGAAAATGAGAATTTCTTTCAAGAAGCTCTGCTTCGTGTCTTCAACAACTGCATTCTATCTGCTAAATGGGAACAGACATGTCAAGATTAATCTGTGGTCCTCCAGTCAGCTTTGAATTCTAAGTGTGGTAGGAATATTTGGTCCAACAGGCCAGACTAAATTAAGTCTGAAGTAGACCATAAAACCAGTGTGTTAGGTCGCTGGAGCTTCCACTGTCTCAATATGCTGATGTACTACTAAAAAGCTGTATTACTTCTTTATTATAGAGACAGCTGTTCTGCCATCACCAAAGACAGACAATTAAGAGAAAAGTAAAACACTGACTGTAAATGATAATAAACTCCTTCATGGAAACATGTAAGAACATTTTTTTAAAAACATAACATAACGTTAATCAGTCCAATTATTTAATTCCAAACATGAATGAAGCTAGGTATTGTACATTTATATTAAGGAGCTATTTTTAAAACAAATACTTTTTGATACTTGTAATTTTTCATCTTACAGTCACTCATCATATTTAATCATGATAAATCCCACAACAGAACACTGCTAATCTTTTTAACTATTCTAGCAATCACTAGAGCAACCCAACCTCTGAGACAGAGGCCCCATCTAGATGTCTAATGGCAGGAAGGAAATAACTTCTCAGTGTAAAATAGTGGTCTGAGAAGGCTTAAGAGAGCCTGCAGTGTTCACCTTCAGCTTTTGTATTTACTTTCACAGTTTGCTATGCCAACATACAAAGTCTGCAGAGGATTCCTGGACTCTTATACACTGCTCCAGAACAGAAATTGCCTCACCAGGTTTATCAGAGATATTTCAGCATCCACTATTAACTTGTACCTAGAAACCTACACAAGCATCCTACACAGAATAGTTCAAAGTACCAGTACAGCAGCTAGAGAGACCCAAGCTAGATTCCACAAGAAACAGGCTGCAAAGCCAGCAATCTTTGTTTTAAATCCAAAATATCCACAACCATCATCAGATGATCCACTGTCTTGAAAATATGAAAATATTGTCAACTGCTGCTCACACAGAGGAGTATAACTAAATTAAATAATACTAACAAACAAAATACCCCAACAAACAGGTAAGTTAAGTTTTAGCAATCAAGTAGATTTAATCCTCAGTAAACTGTGCTCTCAATTCACTCTGAACTTCAATAGAAAATCTCTCATTCTTAAGGTAAGCTTATCACCATTACATTAAGTAGGGGTTTCATATTTCACCTGGTCTCTCCAGTTCTCAGTCTGATTCCTCCTATCACCACAGCTAATGAAAGCAGGTTCATAGAACTACTTGGGACAGGCCTGAACACGACATCTTACAGTAAGATAAAGGTTGATGTCACAAAAAATGTAATTCCAGTCATCTGTGTGTATGAATGATGACTTCAGGGAAGTATAATTCAGTCTTTGTTGACAGATCCAAACAGGCAACCACCAGTCTTACAGCAGATGTGTGTATGCTAACTTATCTCTCTGATGTCAGCACTTCCAAAATACCAAAGTAGGCAGCAGGCCACAGCTCTACTGCATTTCCCTAGCAGGAAGAAGCTCCTCTGAAACACATCAAGTTTGTATCACACAGGCTCTCAAGTCACCACCAACAGAGGGAGAGAATTACTAGGGCAGCACAGTCTGAATGTAACTGAGGTGGGGAGAAGGGCAGACAGGGCAGAAAAAGTGCCCAGCACCATCACTGTCTTAACCTAGACCAATAAAGGCACAACAGAAAACCTCATGTTGTTCACTATAATCTCTTTTCACATCCTGCTGGTTTTGCAGCCAGCGAGGAATTCATTCATTTACCAGTCTGTCAACAGGATGTGCTTAGATGATTAAGAATGATCTGAACCAGAAACTGCAAGAGCAGATGAAGAGAGGTGTCTTGACCGATGTTGCACAAAACCCAACAACCCCTCCTCCTTCATACACGTTCCATGGAAATTTACCTAATAAGCTCACCTTTCCTTCCTAGATGCAGAAAAGGAAAAAAAATACAGGAAGTGTTACTTCTCTAGTCTCAGCTATTCAGACAAATGCTCTGCCTGTACCAGGAACCAGTTTTGACCTCTTCTGACTTCCTTAGTTGCAAGAAGGACATCAAGCCTGAAGATGAATTATTTCTGCTCACTAATAGTAATTCACAATCTTGCAGATAAACATGCTAAGAAGCAAAATGAACAGTGCTGTCCTAGTCCCCTCTGCAACCAAATGTTGTAGTTTGGAATTACTATGTAAATTCTCTCCCCTGCCACTAACTAGCCATGCCATTAGTTAACAAAAGAAGTAGTTAACTGCTACCATCTTCTTCTTGATCGCTTGGGTGGGGGGCAGGTTGTCTCTTTTTGTTTGCTCAAAGTAAAGCGTGCCATGCCAGCAATACCTACTTCTTACAGGTCACAAGCAATGTATGCAGGAAGTAGTACATTTACGAGACTATCACCTAAAAATAACACTTTAAATAAATAAAGACTGCTGGGCAGAGAAGGCCGGTTAGAAGAACAAAGTGAAAAATTATTCAACAAAGTTCTTAAAGAAAAAGAAAAAAAAAGAACAGTTTTTAAAAAACCAAATACAACTGGTCAGAGCCAAACTGACTAAAGCTGTAAGCGCAAAGAATATGATTATGATGAACAATAAGTTAATAAAAGAGTAAGAGGAAACACTGCCAGGCACAGCTTTGATGAGCTCCAGATGGAATACAAAAGATGCATTTTCACGAAAAAGATCCGATGTCAAGTCAGTCAGCTCGTTGCAACCAACACTAAATACAACTCAGGGCAGTTCATTTGTCATCCATCTTACCCAGCTTGTAACCCCACGGCTCTGTGGTCTTTATTTCACCCTTTTAACCTGTGGTTCATTTAGCACTAATCAAGCAGAACATCTCTCCCCTCCTCCTGGAAAAAAGGCACTAAAATATCCCAGAATAGCCTGGATAAGTACCTTGAGGCCCAGAACAAAACAACCAAGGGAAGTTTATCCGGTCACAAGTCCTAAATGAAGCATTTACTACAGAAGGCAATGAAAGTTTTTCCCAGCTTGGGTGTAAGTAGTTCTATACTGCATCCAGAACAACAGCAAAGCTACACAGCATATTTTCCAGTTCCTGCTACCACCAAAACCAGTGGAAAGAGTTCCTGCAGGTCCAACTCAAACAAGCATTAGTAAGTCACATTAAGGTAGTGCAACACAATCAAAAACCAATAGTTTACTGCTTTACATATAAAGCCAATTTTCCTTTACAAATAGTGTTCTGTAAAATGTCCCCTACATAAACAATAATGCAAATCACTTTCTCCCTTTCTTTACTGCCATCTTCACCTATCCACAGGTACACAGAACTATGTTCCAGCTTAACAACTTAAGTTGTCAGCTTCCAATTAGTAGCAGTAATTCATGAAGTTTCTAGAGGACCTATTGCAATGTTGTCAGAACTCAGGGGTGGTAATTAATACAGCAACAACTCGCCTTCTTTCATATTTGACAGAAGGAAATGGGAAAGAGCAGAGGTGTCAAACTCTCACAGCAAAACTTTTGTCTCAGGACCTTCTCATTTCAACAATATTACTTTATAGGAAGTCACGAAAATGAATTTTGGAAAAGAACAAACAGCAATTTTTGGGGGGTGTGAAACAAACAAAAACACACAAGAAACCCCCCAAAGGCAAGCTGATGGAAAAGGGGCACCAGCCTTTTCTCACCTTCGGCCCTGCAGTTTGGAAGGTTCACAAACTGTAGCAACAAATTGCAGAAATGCAAACCCAGCAGGAGAGCGACTAGGGCAAGTACAGTGAAAAAAGCAAAAGGGTTTCCTGCCTCCTAGAATAAGCTAAACTAAATTATCTCACGACTCTCTTCGTCTGTGCAATCGTGGCTATAGAGAATATCAATATTAAGGAAAACCTCAGCAGATTAGGCCTGCGTGAGGGAAACTAATCACCCCCATTACTTCTGTTCTGGCAGTGTCTGTCTGCACCATATTTAAAGCACACAAGCATTCTACTCTGAGGGCTTCTGCACATATGAATTTATACAAACACTACCAGATTTAAATGAGGTTTTTCTCTCTGAAAAACTTGATTTGTTTTTGTGTCAGTTTTACCAAGAATTGACGTAAACAAACCAGAGTTATTACAGAATCTCAAGAGATTTATTCTTTTGCTGAACAGTATTTGACCTAGGGCTCATTCCCACTTAAATTCAAATAACGGGTCTTCAGTTTTAAGGGAGAAATCTTCACATGCAGACACACCAAGAGCAAATCAGTTCTCTTCATCATTTCCTCTTAAGTATGGTATTCTTTTACGGCAAACCTTTATGCGATTACTAATAGTTCGAATTACTGTATCAATAAATCCTAAAGAATTAAAGTGTTCTGAGAGAGCTACAAGTTACTATTCAAGTCACCTGTGGATTCCACAGCCTATGAACTATTTCCCAGTCCTTCGTAGGGCAGACAGGCATATAGCTGTGCACTAAGTGCGTGAAAGTGCAGTTATTCCCGGTTATTTATGCTTTAGGGCAGGAACAAAGCAATCTAGGGCAACACAATCTGGAGAAGTGCAGGACTTGCTAACAGGACAGATGGTATGCAAAACTGATATAAACATCAGGATTCAGTAGGAAAGTTGGCACACGGCTTTTTAGGAAAGATGAGGGGTTAAAAAAAAGGACTAGAAAAGTGTACTACTTATACTGCAAGGAAGTTGTTTATTTCATGCACACTTCCTCAACAAAATACGAGCTCGTGCTCTAAAAATGGCTTGTGCAACTTTTTAAACTGTAAGATAATAACGAAATGGGAAAAAAAGAAAACAATAAAACAAAACACTAACGCCCTCCCTTCCCAAAATATAGAAAGCAAGATAGTTGCTCCAGTGCTGCAGAATAAAGCCGCTCCAGTTCCGCCTCCCCCGCAAAGCGCGGCCGAGAAACAGCCACCGCTCGGCGGCCTTTTGATTCATCTGCGAACAATGGCAGCGCTTCCCCTCGTCTGCCGCCGCCGGGAAGGGGCCGCCCCACAGCGCTCTCCCGCGCCGGCTCGGCGGACGGGACCCTCCCGGATGCGGTGTGAGAGCGGCCCCTGGGCCGGGAGGGAGCGAGGCAGGAAGGGAAGGGAGGGAGAAAAGCAGGGAGGGAGGGAAGGCAGGCACTCAACCTTGGCCCTCGCAGCCCGCCAAGAGCAACCCCAGCGCGACCGGGCGCGCTTCCCGCCCCGCCAGCGGCACCTTCGGCCTCGCGGGGAGGCCGCGCCCGGCCCGTGCCCGCGGTCGGCGGCGGCGGCGGGAGCGCCCGAACAATGGCGGCGGCGCGGCCGAGGCGCTGAGGGCCCTGCAGGCGGCGCGGCGGCGAGGGCGGGCGAGGGAAGGGAGAGGTGCGGAGGGGCCGCGCCTGCCAGCCGCGCGTACCTGGTTAAACTCCTCGCCCACGTCGGCGTAGATGTCGATGTGGTCCACGCCGTCCGCCATGGTCCTGCCCGGGGCCGCCGCCAGCCGCGCCCGGCTCCCGAGCGCCGCGGGAGGGGAGGGAGCGGGAGGCGGGCCGGAGAGGGGCGGGGCGGGCCGTCACTTCCTCGGCGGCGCGGCTGCGCTTCCGCCGGCGCCGGCACTGCGGGGGCCGGGCTGGGCTTCCCTCCACCGGAGCGCAGTGCTCGCCCGCTCGCAGGGTCAGCTGCTCCCCGGGGCGCGGCTCCTCCGGCCGCACCGCCTTGCTCCGCCGTGCCGCGGATCCCAGGAGCACCGCACCGGGGGAGGGAATGGCTGCGCACTGCCCGAGGGCTGCAGCTAACGCCGGAGCATGCAGCGGAGCGCGGCGCGTTCGGACCGGGGCCGCGCGTTCGGACCGGGGCCGCGCGTTCGGACCGGGGCCGCGCACCGCGGGCTCGGCGGGACGCGAGGGAAGGGAGGAGGCACCGCACACGCCGCGCTGCGTTTAGCCAGACTAGTACTGGGCTGCTCCATGGGACACTTCTTAACAGCAGAAGTGAAGATAATTAGTGTCAAATCTGGAGTTACTCTTTTCTTTCAGTGTTAGGGGTTTTTTTGGGGCGGGGGTTCTTGGTTGGTTGGTTGACTGGGTTTTGATTTTTTGTGTGTATTTTTTGTAATGCATTCGGAACTGCCAGGGTTGCAAAGGCAGCTTCAAATTAATTCTAAGTGAGTGTGCGTGTTACCCAGATATTTGTTTAAGCTCCAGGTCATTTTACAAAAACGGCATCTCCTGGTACCTGAAGTGCAGTGTATGTAATGCTCTGCGTAACAGATTACGTTGCACTTTGTACGTGATGGTGCACGTCCACAAATAAAGCTGTCAATGTGAAGATTGTGTTTCTCAGACTGAATTAAAATAATGTAAAAACATCACTACAATGAATAAATATGCTGTTAGCTTGGCTCAAAATTTCTATTTTTATGACTGGGAATAGTTCACAGTTCCTGAGTCAGCATCCAAACTCCTGACTTCATGTGGGATCCAAGCTGGAGTGCAGACCATCCCTGTCTGTCTTGCTCCCCCTACACTGAAGTTTCCATTAAAAAGAAAAGAAACCAGAAAACAGCTAAAAATCAGAGATCCCCAACAAGGGTTATGTTGTGAAGTACACCTGCTGACAGTCTAGATATATTTCAGATATGAGACACTTGAGTTATTCCAGGAGTTCTTATCCAACTTTTGACCTATTAAAGTTATTAGGTGCAGATCTCTTTTGTCATTCCTGTTGTTAATTCTGAAAGACAGAAACACTGTAATTGAGGTTTCTTTCAACTCTGTTAAAGTCTCCTGTTAGAGGATGTTGTGAGTGCTTTGGAAAAGTTCAGAGTATCACCTAAAAAAAACCCTAACATTTTAGAGATGATAGTTAGGAACAAACAAAAAGTCTTAATTTAACTTTTAGTGTTGGTTGCAATTATGATTTACGGTACTACATTTTTTAATTACATAGAATTTCCCTAAGAACTCAAGGCTGAGAATGGTAAAGGAATTTTCAAATGGACTTTTTATTTCAGTATCAGAGTAAACTATTCATGCAGTAATGCTATAGACAACTAAGTGAAAAGATAAAAAGATGCTGTGTTAATCAGGATAGTACTCAAAATCAGAAATGGCCTCAGCTGAGTTGAGAACTGCAATGTATGTTTTGTTATATGAACTTATGTCCTAGCTATGTTAATCCAAATACATTGAATATGTTTTGTTTGTTTAGTTGTAATTTTGAAGCTTTTGATCTTTCCCAAGCTGCCTGGAACCACTCTGCATGCTCTTTTATTGTTTTTCTCTCAGTAAAGTAATCTAAATTATAAAAGTCTGTACACTCTACACTGTAAGAAATTGTCTTCTTCACTGGAATGCCTCAGTTTATAAAATTGCACAGATAACAAGTGAAAATAAATATATTCTAAATGAGGTGGCAAATAGGCACAGATGTGCATAATTGCTTTCAGAGGCCAAAATTTCAAGTTTTATTAACTCTAGTATAACTGCAAGCTGACAAGAAAAGAGGCAATCATGTTGCCATTCCCTGACAGGGGTAGCAACAGTCTGTGCTGGGAAAGAGGGAATATTACCTCATCTTTTGGTTGCTGCTCAGAGTTAGATTGGATTAAGTGTAACATGAAACTGCATCCAAAGGGCATCTACAAGAACTCCTACTGACATAGCTATTGTAGGAAAATAGCTGGCATTATTCATCACTTGTCCAGAGTTGTCTTTTTATAGGTATTCAGTCATTCTGGGCTCATACATGTGAGCCTTAGCTGCCTGTCAGGGTGCTCATTCACTTGGTTCAGCTGTTCACACTCTGGTTCAGAGCCAAGTTGAAAATTATGGTTAATCAGGATATGATTTGCAAATGGCATGGATATTCTAACCCTCAAGCAGGAAGGTGTATTAAAGGAAAATATAGTACAAGAGCTGATAATAAATTCAATTGCCCCATTTGAATCCACTCTCATATGAGTTGCTAATCAGAAGGTTCAGTTACCTTCAGAAAAAGTATGAAATTGAATTTTCAGCGTTATACCACATCCTTTTTTTTTTGATAGCTTCTCTTCCCCTTGTTTAAAACCTATCTCAAAATTTCATTTTTACCCTTAAGATTGGATGTTGTGGCAAGTCCCAACCACTATCCAACACACTTGGATTGCAATAGATGGGCTGGGTGTCTCACTTGTATCACTGAGATTTTGAGGAGAGAGTGTCCCATTTGTACCACTCAGATTTTCAGGAGTGGCTGTGCTGGGGTACAGCAGGAAGGTACTTTGGGACAGGCTGCACGAGGCACCTTTTCAGAATTGCAGTGGGGAACAGGGATCACTCTCACCTGCAGCCCTCCTAGGAACCATCCTGCCTGCAAAAACAGTAGAGAGGAATGGAGGCTCAGGGTTTCCTTCCAACAATCCCTGAGAATGCCCAGGGCATGAGACTGCACAGATAACCAGCAGGTTTGGTCCTGAGGACACTGTAGAATAAATAAGTCCTGGGGCAGCTCCAGAGGAGGAGCCATCAGCTGTGGTTCACACCCTAAATCACAATTACGTATGCACTGATTACAGCTGTTACAGGACAGAGGTTTAGATTTAAACACTGCAAAGGGAAGCAAATAAGCAGAAAGTGAATTGCTGAAAGGCATGTGCACTGGCGAGCTGACACCACCAGGCTTACTGTCACAATACTTGTCTGTCATACAGCAAAGTTGTGACTTCCAAGGCCATTCTCAAGGAGTTCCTTCAGAGTTGTTTTCGTGGGTCTAAATAGAACATGCTTTTGATGTTAACAGCTTATTGACAGAAAAGTTTTCCTTATTCTCAACAAGGTAATTTCTTTAGAAATTTAAGGCTCTCTTAGGAATAAATACTGTTCATATGTAATAATTAACTTCTGGTTTGTAAGGTCTCATTCTGAATTAATTCTAGCCCAACCTCATTTTGTGTTACAGAAAATCCACAAAACACTCATAAATATTTACATTTTCCCAACACTTTAAATCTAAGTTTATTATATAATTTACAAATGTTATAATGTATTCATGAACTCTCTCTCTGTAAGTTAGTCATAGCGTTTATTTTAATCAAAAGGAGACATTTGGGCTCAATTTTGCAAAAGCATCCATTGAATTCGTGATCATGTGACATCTAGAGTGCCAGTCACTGCAACATTAGCAGTAGTCAGTAAACATTGGTGAAATTTAGCTTATCTATGTATTTGAGTTGCCCTGGATGAATGGACATTTAAAAACCCATTGATTTTCCCTTCCTGCGGATGTGAGGTCATAAGTAATCACCATTAACATAAAAAAACCCCTGCAAAATTTCAGAAGTCTTGGAAGAACACCTCAATCAGTTATAACAATCACAAAAACCTACATGTAATTCGACTAATTTAGATTGGAAGTAACTAAGTATAAACTCCTGTTATGTACTTGGAATCCATTTGGGACAACTGAAGATGAGCAAACTAGAAGAACTGATGGGAATCTATTACAATCATTAGAAGAAATATCTCATGCTAATGCTAATGTGACACTCACTGTATTGCAAGAGGAAAAGGAACAGTATCTATAACTAACTTTGTTTTTTATGTGTGTCTTTATTCCTTTTGCTTGTTTTCAAATAGAAATATGTATTTTTATTATCAACTGAGGACACACATATGAGGAACAATGGAGAATTTCACAAATAAAAATTTAAAAATATTGTATCTGTGTTTCAGGTAGAAGTTATGTCTCTGTCAGACATTTTGCATAGAATTAAAAATCAGATATAAAATAATAAAAAAGAGAGAAAGAAGCACAAGAGAGATAAGAAAATATGGGGTTTGTCAGCAAGATATAAAATGGCTCTAATGGCTGTTTCTATGGCAACTAAAAATTAATGGCTGTGCAGCTAAACTGAGTTGTAGCGGTTTTTTTAGAAGAGACAGCCTTGCTATCTACTGGCACACGCTACTAATAGTGGTCTCTGCCCCAAACTCGACCATGCAAAGATTCAGTATCACCATCACAGAAGTTCACACAGATGAACTGCAACAACTTTTAATGACAGGAACTGGGTCCCAGATAGAGTCTCAACTGCTCTGCCCTGAGCAGTAAATCCAAGCCCTGATCCATTTATTTTCTGAACAGAAGCCAACCAGCGTTCACCCATCTTTTACCTATGCCAAAGCCAACTTAACAGTTTTTACCTCTTTGGAATCACATACTCTTTTATTAAGAGAAGTTTATTGTACATCATTGTTATGAGAGTCACAATTGTAATGGTTTGACCCATGGCTTCCTCAGTAACCATTGTATCTAAGGAAGTTACAAGTATTCCACACGTGTCTTCCACGTAGCAGTGGGGGAGTGGTTTGGTTTTTCTTTCTTCCCTTCCTTGGCTGAGGAGCTGGAGGGAGGTGGTGGAAGTCTGGTCCCTCTGGTCCCTGGTGTTTCTCCTGTCCTGGGTGAGATTGTTTCATTCTTGTTCCCCTTCCTTGAGTTTTTTAATTGTATTTGTTTTGATTCATTCGGTTTCTCTGGGTTGGGTTGGTGTCTTCCCTATTTTCCGGCTAATCAATCCCCTTTTCTCCCTTCCCCTCTCCCCTGGGGGGTGGGATCCTGTGTATTGTGTATACAGTGTGGTTTGTAAATGTTGGTAAATATAATTTATTCTTCTTATTCAGTTCAGTTTCTTTAAAGTGCGTTTCTTTTCAATTTTTTTTCCTTTCCTTTGCTGGGAAGGTTCTGGGAGGGGGAAAGGGGGAGCCAGTCCAGGGTTGGCAACAGCTGGGCCAAACCTGCGACAACAATGTACTTCCAAGATGAGTTGAAATCCTCTAAGCACTCAAGTGGAGACTGGCACTGAAGGATGGGAAGCTGTGCTTCTGAAGCCCCTCCTTCTGACTGCCTTCTCTGTGTGCATTGGCAGGTTCATGATACTGTTCAGTCCAGAATGTCCCTGACTGAGTGGGATGGACAAGACTCTGCACATTCTAGGTTCCCCTGTTCTACACACAATCTCCACGCATCAATGCTCTTCCTGCCCATGTTATCACAGTGCATGCAACACATGTTCTCTATCTCATGCAATTAAAAACCTCTCCTGGTAAGATGCAACGTGGCCACCCCAATCTTTCAGACTCTTTGAACTGAGAAAAAGCAGAGAAAAGAGTAATTATGGCTTGGGTCCACAATAGTGCTGTGTGTCACCTGCATAAGACCAAGGGCCGATGTTCTGTGGAGAGGAAGAAGCCATTCTCCAGAGGTGGTGGGCTGTAAAGAAAGTCACTTCAAGTCCCTCTGCACTGCTTTAATTAGCAATAAAGCCATAACTTGTGTAAACCATGGTGAACTGGATCAGAGCAGTGGTCTGGCTAAAAATGACCATGGTAAATGAGAATAAATCTGCCATGAAGCTGTAGGAGCCTTTGTGTGAGCAGATGGGACTGATAGGACTGCACATGCCATGGTTGGGGAAGGACAGGGTGACTCCTTTCAGTGGTAATTCTGGTTTATGCCAGTTCCAAACAACTGTGAAAATAAGGCCTTGGTGAATACCTTAGCTTGTCTTCTATTTTATTAAAGTTTTGTTGTTGTTTGGGTTTTTTCCCCCAAAAAAAGTTCTGGTGCTATATCCAGTGAAAAACAGCTTTCCCTTTTTTTTTTTTTTTATTTTTTTTCCCCAGTTATATGTTGTAGGGAAGAATTTCTTACAGAGAATGGAGATGTGAGCAATCCTGCCTGTTTGCATTCTCTGAAACTGGTGAAGAGATAAACTGAAGCAGGACACCTGCAGTTTGTGATGGGAAAGAACAGTATTAAAATAAACAACTTCTGAATGCTTTAGGGGATTTAACAAACATTACACTCATGAACTATGGAATATAACCAATAAGAGATGTTGCTTTGTGTTGTGACAATTACTATAGCAAATTAGCATGTAGCTCTGACCCTATATAAACCACTCGCAGTGTATCAATAAAGGGCATTCTACCTAAAACCATAATGGTTCGTCATGTGATGTCCTTTGATCCTCCACTTTATTTACTTTAATATGTGCTATGAATGTATTGAGCAAAGGACTTGTGAAGAGGAGCACCTTCAAGCAGTAAGATATTTTCACACTGGCTTACTAAAATGCCCATTGTCAAACTCAATTGGCTGATATGGAATTAAATCCTTAGGAAGCCCCATCTGGGACATAAATTACTTTCACCCGTCTTTATATGAGATGACCTCTCAGTGAAATACAGTATCATATGTTTTGTTTAGGTTTGTTTTCCATTGCTCAATAAAAATTTCAACAGGGGAATTATTTACAATACAAGCAAAAAGGAGCAGGGTGTAAAATGCAGGTCACTGGAAAGAGGGAATTAACCAGCTATAAATCTCTGCTGCCTTTGCAGTGCAACCCCCAGCTGCAAAAAGGTCTGAGGAACAAGCAGAAAGGGCAGGCTCATTTGAAAAACAGGTAGCAAAAAAAGAGAGCCCTGTCAGTCTAAGACACAAAGCAGTATATTGATGTATTTAATTTCATGTTCAGTGATTCAATCAGGTGCATTTTAGATGTGAATTCTCCTGAGTTTACTTGTAAGCCAAGGTTTTGAGGAAAACCTGCAGGTTCAGTAAATTAGTGGGTATGGTCTGGAGTATGAACAGAAATCATAGACTACAAAAGTTCACTGACTTTTCAGGGTAATGGTTTCTTTCTTTGCATTTGGAAACCTAAAGCCTGATACAGAAATAGTGCTAGCAATTTGTACTTCATAGTGATATGTGATGTAGTTATATATTTGCATCATAGAGTCTCTGGAGCAGAATTACTTTTTATATATGCTCATTGTACTGAGGCATTGGGATTTGCACGTCTGGAAATCTACATCTTTGCATCCCTGCTCTATCAGATGCACACAAAATTTAGCTCTGTAGCATTTTTGTGGAGAGGGAGGTAGTAAAGATTAGCAGAATTCACATTTAATAGAGCAGAGTACAGAAAAAAATCCTTCCTGCACCAGAATGGGTTCATCTCTTGGTTGTCTTCTTCAGCATCTGCACTCTTAAAAGTTCTAAAAGAAACTGTGAAAGCTCCAAACATGGCATGTAGTGGAAAACCCAACAACAGGAAAATTTCCTTCCAACTTCAGTATCTAAAGACAGGCTTTTTTGACTGTCCTGAACTCTGAAGCAAGAGTTATACACCCTCAAAAAGTCTTCATTGTAGCTTGTAGGTCTGTCTGGTTTCCTAAAAGTATATTCTAACTTTACTGTTTTATCCTGAATGTCCCTTCCATTTATATTCATATCTGATACAATTTTGAGTGCTTTTAAACTCATAGCTTGATTTGATTACAGTTACGGTGAAATATAGTTGAAAAATAAACTCAGAAGAGGGAAATTTCCTAATAATTTGGACTCTCTGTGGCTATTACTACAGTAGATGGCACTATAACTTAATTCAATGAGCAAGTCAGCTGAACTGCGGATCTTGCAAGCCTCTAAATAGGATCCTTTGTGCAATTTTATAGAACATTCCAACAAACTACTTAAGAATCAGGCCTTTGCCATGCATCTGTGTTGTGGCCAAATTCCAGTTTTAGATTTTTCAGGTCAAATTGTTTCCTTAGAAAAACTCTGAATCATCCACATAGTAGTTTCTCCCTCTTCTGCTTGCATTTCTCCACTCAGAGAAGATTTTTTGTACCTTTTAACATTTCACCTGAAAACACATACATCTTTTTTTCTTTATTAGTTTCTGTTACAACCTTTGATTGCTATCAGCAACATAGGACATAATAATCTGAAATTGCTATTTTGTTATTAGTAACTGCAACAATCACATCTTGATATAAATTGTCAGGATAACATCCTTGAATGATACTGCATGTACTTGGTGTTTGCATATTAATATGACATATCTGAGCTGGAATTGTGTATCTCACTCTGTATCCCCAATATTAGAGCACCCCAAAATGATTTACTGATTGTGCTTTCATAATATTCCAGGAGGTAGGACAGAAATGTTAGTGATATTTCTAAATATAAAATCAAAGAGCAGAGAGACAAGTAACCTCACCACATTCACATGGGGACTGTGTTAGAATGGAGACTTGCATTATATATGGAGTGTATTTATATCCCAGGTATACATAGAGCACATTTTTGTTCTGTGTATCCCCTTTGAAGTAAATAGTTCACATTCCTCTAGGCTGGTATTTTGGTTATTCTGGTGTTTTGCAGAACAAAGGCTTAGTCTGAAGCAAGTCTTGCTCTTAAGCCATATATGCTTTGGAACAGGTCCTAAATACTGGGTAGCCAAAATAAAGATGATTACTTTAGACAAACCTAAAGCATTTTTAGCTGTCACTAAACCTCTTTCCTTTTATTAAACTTCTTACTGCTGTACTGACAAAATTCACAGAACTGTAAATAAATCCATTCTCTGGTCTGATAAGGTATTTAAAAGACAAGTTGAATCTCTCCAAGAAGGAGAGAAAGAAGTAATTCCACAGAAAAGCATCAAGATGTAAACCTTCCTCTTATGTGTCATTTTATTGTCCACTGTGTACAGAAATACAGCTGTGGCAGCTACTGCATTCCATCAGGGTCATCGCTTCCTTCAAGATAATTTTCGATAGGTGTGTACTTTTTTTTCTTCAGTAATACACAAACAGGATAAAATGAGATCTTGAGGTAAGGTTCCTTTTTTTAGTGTTCAAAAAGAAATGCAGAAAGGACTCTGGTATTTTTCATTATATTTCAGTAGTGTCTATATGTTTGTGTTCCATCAGGCCAATTATGCTGCTGGTAATACTTCCTCTGATACAAGGACATAGTCTCATAGTTTTCCAGTATAAAAGAAAGAATTTAAAGACATCATTAGCTGAATCTGAAAGTTGGGGGAAACAAGATATTGCTGCCTTAGGAGTACTATTAATTTGATGAAGAGCTCACAAAGGCTTCCCAAACACTAAATTTTGTGATTCAAGTATGCACTAGGGCACACTAGATTGCCAGAATAAAAGCAAGTGCAAACAAGGAAAATCCTCAGAACTGCTACTCATACTCATAATGTATTTTTTTCATAAGGCTAATTTTCTTTTCTTACCTTGACATATAAACAACCATGTAGGAAACCTCAAATGAGCAGCTAGTCAAGACATAATCTGGCACAGTAAAAAACTGGGCCTGAGTAAGATAAATAGTTGAACAGTAAAAGAGTGAACCTAAACAAGTAAGTGCAAACCACAGGCATGGGGTTTTTTTCCAAAAAGAGCAGCTACCAAGGACTATTTTAAAATAAAAAATTACAATGCAAATATGTTGTTATAATAGTGGTTATATTAATTTTATAGGCAAAATTATTATTTTAATCTACCCATAACCAATTTGAAAATTAAAATAAGTTTGTCATATATGTACTTAATCTACTGTTTGGTGCTACTTTGCCAGAATTTATATAAAGTCCTTCGTTTCTTCCACAGGTACTGTGAGGCTATAAAACAACTTGGAAAAAATTATTCACTACGAACTCCGTATGAGTAGGCAGAGTAACTCTCTGCTTTTGACCCCTTGAGATTTCTGGGATGACTCAGACAAATAAATGCTTATGGGAATGTTCATCTTAAAATACTTATATAATTTTTTTAAACACATGTTTTGCACATATTCTTTCTAACTCCTCAGAACTTGCATTGCTGTTTATCAAGACAGTGCCTATCCCTGATCCTCACTCACTTCTTAAGCTTTCTCATCATCTAGGGCTGGAAAAATTTTGCCCTTTTTACTCCTTTTGCAGGAATGTAGCACTTATGCAAAACTTATATTAAATTGAGGCCTTATGATTTAAAATGTTGGCTAAATGCTGAATTTGTGTACAAAGCTACTATACACTCTGATTCCATTTTAATCTGGTTATAGGTGAAATGTTCTACCTTTATGATCAGGAAAATGTGGCCCATAGATCAAAATAAAAACAGTTATACTTCCTATTATCGAGAGCAAACACATTTTTGCATGCAGTAAAAGATATATCTTAATATAGAATTACTTTTTTTGTAAAGTAAAAGAAATTCTAAATGTCTTACCTTACATTTTGTGCACTTACCATAAACAGTAAGTTTATAATAATTCTTTTATCTCACATATGACCTGATATGTGACCGTATTGACCACGACTGTCTTGGGAATTATTAGGCTTTTGTGTTAATTTTTCTTTAAGGGAAATTCAAGTATATGGTAGGTGACTGTTTTCTTGTAGGCATGCTGTTATTGTACTTGCTATGATGAATTTAACAGCTATAGGCCAAATGAAGTACATTCACTTAACAGAAAAGCTGAAGAAATTAAAAGGAACAGAGGGAAGACTTTAGCGTGACACTTTCATTTGGAGACAGCAGTAATGGACAATCACATGGTTTCTTGCATTTGTAATTCATGGTGGTGTGCCAAAGCCATCAGAGTTGTCAACTGTTTTTTTTTCTCCAACTTCAAAAGCATCTCCCAAACCCCGAGCAAACTCTTTAGCCTTAATTGAAAACAACTTGCTGCTTGTATTTTCTGAAAGGAGGAAAAATATCAAAATATTTATCTTAGAAACAAAATATTGGACCAACTGTGCCCTATACATAATTGGTTGGGACAACAGGAAACTTGGCTGAAAAAGGGGGGTGATTATGTAAAAAAGACATATGACTTGGGTCTCTGCACTGGAGTCAAACCTCCAAGTAAGTGAACAATTCTTCTGGTTCTATCTTAACACCGTGTCATTTTAGTGCCTGTGGTGATGAAGATGGGAAACATGAGGGAGAAGTATTCTGAAGAAATAGCAGACTTTTCTGTTTGCTTTCAGATATTTTAGATTATGGTTTTCTGACTTAAAAGAATAGGTGTGACCTTTTAATTTTTAGTTAGATCTCAGAATAGGCTAAGCATCAGGTAAGAAGATAGGGAATCTTCAAAAAAAAAAACCTAGTAACTAATATAATTGTTCTGGTGATTTCTGGAGCTTCTTGGTGAGATGACAGACACAGATGGTTGATTAAATCTAATAGAGATATAAAAGGGCCACTTTTTTAGACAGTAGGCGATACCTCTCCTGGGTACGGCAGAGTCCTTGAATTTCTTAAATGAGCTTTTGTTGTGCTCGCAAGAGGAATGATTAATGTGGGTAATCTCTCTAATCACTGTACAAGCTAAAATTTTGTTTTCTCTGGAAAGGCCACTGCAAAAACTCTAGAGGGAGAGGATGAAAAGAGTGTGAACTCTGAGCAGCTGTAAAGCAAGGGGGTAGAGAAATTCTTGTAGAGTGGTGGAAAGGAACAAAAAAGGAAGGAATATTAACCTGAGAACAGTGGGAAATGCAGCAAACGTTACAATAGGCATGGAATGCTTTTGTAAGGGAATCTGTGGGAGTTGTATGCTGTTTGTGCCTATAGCCATCAACAGACACTCTCAGAACAGAAATGGGAAATATTGAACTGAGGAAGGATATCACCAGATGTTGTTTCTTCTCTTATACATTCATCATTCTTTTGTTCTTATTTATCTCTGGTTTATACTCCCTACTTTTACCCTTCCATGTGTGAACTCTACTCTAAAAACATCCTTAGTCATATATAGAGGGAACTTGCAAATACAGTAACTGGAAAGACTGAAATGTTTTCCATAAGCATTTCAAGATGGGAGGGGAAAGATAACTTTCATGTGCATTTTTAAACATATTTTGTAAAAATATTTACATATTTACACTCTCTGCATTGTTAGTTGGAATGGTTAAAATTAGCACAAATACTGTAACTTAAGGAAAACAAGACTATTGTATTGATTTCATTGGTTTACACAGCCAGGACTTACAATGTAATAGCGTGTAGATTACTTCATTTTTTTCTCCAAAGCCACTGGAAAAAAAAATATATCTCTGTCTATCTACTACCTATTCCTAGTATCATAGGATTCCACAGTAACTGAAACTGGAAGGGATGTCAGGAAGTGTGCAGCCCAGCCTGCTGCTGCAAGCAGTGCCAGCTGTGAGTTCAGACCAGGTTATGCAAGGCTTGTTCCATTGAGTTTTGAAAACTTCCAAAGATGAGGCTGCACAGCATCTCTGGAAAACCTGTTCCAGTTTGACTCCTCAATGTGAAAAATGCATGTGCATATGCTGGCATTTATTTGGGTTGTGTGGCAATGTTTTGGCAGCTTTGAGAAGCTGCCAGAAGCTTTCCCCATGTCTGACAGAGCCAATGCCAGCTGGCTCCAAGATGGACCTGCTGCTGACCAAGGCTGAGCACCTCGGCAACTGGAAGTGCCTTGGAGATAATGTATTTGGGAAGGGGAAAGAAGTTACTGCACAGGAGCAATTGCAGTCAGAGTATAGAGGAGTCAAAATACATGAGAGAAAGAGCTCTGCAGGCACCAAGATCAGTGAAGAAGGGGGAGGAGGAAGCCCAAGTGCTGAAGCAGATTCCTCTGCAGCCTGTAGTGAAGACCATGGTGAGGCAGGCTGTGGCCCTACAGCCCGTGGAGGTCCCCACACTGGAGCAGGTGGACGCCAGAAGGAAGCTGTCACCTTGTGGGAATCTCAGGTTGGAACAGTATCCTGGAAGGACCTGTGGCCCTGTGGGGGCCTGCACTGGAGCAGTTTGTTCCTGAAGGAACCACCCCGGAGCAGTTAATGAAGAACTGCAGCCTGTAGGAAGGACTTATGGTAAAGAATGTTGCCTAGGACTGCCTCCTGCATGAAGGACCTCCCATAAGGGTAAGGAAACAGCATGAGAAGCCTTTCCCCTGAGGAGAAAGGAGCAGCAGAGAGACAACATGTGATGAACTGACCACAGCCCCCATTCCCCATCTGCTTGCACTGCTGGTGGGGCAGAGGTAAAAACTTAGGAGTGAAGTTGAGCTCTGGAAGGCGGGAAGAGTTGGGGAAAGGTGTTAGCAACTGAGGCCATTGTATAATCCAATGAAACTATGAACTTGGGTTTATAATGATGAATAGAGCTTTGACACTGCAAAAGGGACCTGGTAAGAGTCAGTCTCAGGAGTTTTAGTCCACTCAGATCAATACCTTCTACAGGAGGATGATAGTTAAACCCACAAAACCTAAGACATGAGTTTCTGCTTTTTACTAACAGAAATTTCAAGAGAGAATAAAGCTGCTGCTCTCTTCTGAAACAGTGAATTCCTGATCCTGCTCTATAGACCATCCCTCTTTCCTAAGTCATCAGAGGATGGATGGGTCTGACATTGACTGCCTTCTGCATGCTCCCCTGCTCACCCTGAGAGCTTGCCTGACATCAGTGCTGTGTGCTACAACTCTACTCTGTCCTTCTAATGCCCTTTGCACTGTGACTTGGTTACTGGAAAACAGTCCTACAGCTGTTTTCCTGAGTGCCTGTCTGTGTTCTAGAAACCATCTCAGTTACAGAGTGTTTAAGACTCTTCCAAAAAACCTTTCTTTTTTTTCCTTTTTTTTTTTTTCTGGATGTAAGGGGTTTAAGGTGCCAGTGAAAATCGGTGACAAAGCAAGTCCTAACAACCTTCTTCAGATATCGTTTAAATTTGACTCTGTCAGAACTCCCACTGACTTCACTAAGTCATTTGAGATTTGGCCCTAGCACATTAGCACATTGCAATCAGCTATAAAAGCAGCAACAGAACTGAATCCCATAGAGAAACATCAGAGTAATATACATTATTTCCATCCAAGTGAAAAGATCGTCCGTGATTTCCTGTTCTGGCCAAATCTAAAGCTAAACACGTTACTCATCTGTGCACAAGTAGTCCATTTGTTTTCCAGGCCAAAACTCACTAGAAAAACAGGAAATAAGAAAATATAAAACTAGGTTGCTCTGCTCTGTTAATTTGTCAAAGCCATAAAATGTGCTTTTCATTAGCTTTCCAGTACGGGGTGAAATGGTTAGTGCATCTCTACCCACCCACCCATCCATCCATGCAACCATCCATGCATCTTATTTTTGAATGGAGCAAAAGTTCAGCACAATTTTCAGCTCTATTTCTTGGATTCTTTTGTTTAGAGAAAACAACTGGCACCAAAATTTTGACTGTATTTTGCTCTTACTGATAAGATTGTCCTTGTGAAAGGGGAGTAAAACAGAGTCCAGAACACCTAAAAGTGCAGGTCTGTTGGTGCAGTCAGAGTCACAGTCCTTCCTTAACATCTCCCTGAGGGCAGCCAAGAGCAAAGGAGTCATTGGAAAAATCCCATCCGTGTCCAAGTGCACTGCATTGTTCCCTAAAAACCAGCGTTCACCATTTCCACACCCCTAATTTGCCTTCCCTCGCCAAACCTGCATGCAATAACAAACCTCTATAGCTCTTTATCTACTGACTGTGTTTTCAGAACTAAATTAAGTGATTTGGTGACTGATGATTTTTGATAGACCCATAGAGATGTTTTAAGCGTACATGTGCTGCATTTAAACCTTGGAAACTCTGGCAACCTTGTCAGCCTGTGTGGAAAATGGAAGTCCAATAATTTAACATAGCTGTTTATAAACTCCAAAATTGTATAGGTGTGGGAAATGTTCATCACTGAGTCTCAATACACCCAAACACTCCAATTTTTAACCATTTATTTTACTAGAAATACGTGGGAATATTTCAGTTACACATCTATATTTACTGTGATTATAACGACTATATGTGAAATATTAGAAAGTCCCATTTACTTGTAAATCTATTAATCCTACATACAGACCTAGTGTCTTGGGTTCAAGTTCTCCTTTTTATTTACTCAGCCTTTGGAAAATAATAAACATTGCTAAAGTGTAAAAATATTACTTATCACACTATTCTAAGAGCACCAGAATAGACAAGTAGATGTATTTAGGCTAAGTTTAGTATGACTCAAACACAAATTTTAAAGGAACTACAATTTTTAAAGAAAAGTAATTATTTCCATGTGCTGCATTTGTTGAAGTGCATACCTTGTCCCATACTGAACTTGCTTGGGTAGGTAAGAGTTCACTGGTGATAGCGGTCTCTGTGTCTGTTATCTGATCCAGTAACCTTTGGACATCAGTCCTTGTTTTCTTTCTGCATTCCCTCCGAAGTTCATCTTTTATGGCAGAAAGGTGGAATTGAAACACCAGTATGTATGGATGATGGGGTAAAACACAAATCTTTGTATAGTTCATTGGATTCCCAAATCCACAAAAATACAAATTCAGTCTTGTGGATTATTGTTTCCAACAGACAAAGAAGAAAAGGGAATTACAGCACATCAAGTGATTGCTGCTGGCAGTTCATGTAAAAAGAAGTGAATTTGGGGAACAGTGAATGTGTGTTTAAGCCAATCTCTTGAACACTCAATTAGAATACAGATATGAAGTCATTGAAATAACGTACTACCAATTTTTCCACTACAAAGGGAGATAAAGGCAGAACCTATAATGAATTTCAGGGCTTTGGTGGGGATCACAGCATAGCTATGAGTTTAAAATTAGGTGAAGCCAGAAAGTGTCGTGACAGCAGAGAGTACGTGTACTTTTTGTCAGAACTAACCTCATCTTTGTCCATGTTGGCTACAATTGAGTAATTAAAGCTGGATATAGGCTTGGCTATGTGTGAGGAACAAACTGTGTGTTAATGTATTTATTATATAAGATGCTGTTTAAATCATTGTGCTAAATTTCTTGCTGGCATATCCAACCCCAGGTGCCAATAAGCTTATGCTCTAACTCTGTAATTGCCCTTATTAGTATTGCTTATTTTTGAATAGCAGTTTCAAAAGCAAACCTAAAGTCTGCAGGTACTGTATGTTGCTAAATGCCATACACTCCAAAGAGTGTCCAAAGCTCTTAAGCAATTCCACTATTATTCACAGAAGCAGATTTACAAGATAGAACCCAGGAACAAAGCCAAAATATGTCCAAAATGGTGCCTGATTTCTGTAGCAGGGACATATTCTTTCAATGATAATTGATTTGGATTCAAACGTACTGTTGTAATTTGGCCTGGAATTTTCAAATATGAAACATCATATATTGATGGTTACATCTGTTCCTAAGGCTAAAAGACCAGATCATGTGAATAACTTTGATATTCATAGTGGACCATGAACACCTGCACCTGAAATTGTTACCCTTCAGACCAGGGCTTGGATATGACCTCAGCTGGGAGGCATATAAAATCCTTGGCTTTTCAAAGGTTCAGATGGTTCAGCCTCTGGATGTTTGCAGAAGCACTTCAGTTTCAACATGGCTCAGCAAATTGTTTTCTGTCTCATGCATGAACTGCTTGTACCTCACCAGAATTCAGAAACAAGCATTTCCCTGTTGAGGTGTCTTTGTGGTTTGCTTCAGGAGGTCTCTCATGCACCACTAGGCACAGTCTTGGCTACGAATTCTACTTAATCACACTCAGGGTGGTTTGACACCATGACTACTTTTGCCCCAGAGTTGCAGTTCTCTTTGCCTGGGAGCATTAACAACCTCCATTTCACATCTCCCATCTCTTTTGGAGACTGGACTAACCATTAGTCTGTGACTTACTTCACCTTCCAGTTGAATCTCTGCACCTGGGGATAAAAGAATTAACAATTTCTGATGCTGGAAAGGATACCCAGAGTCTGGCTTTGTGGGCAGGATGCAACTGGTCTTTTGGCTGTACATGAGCAAATACAAGCCAGTATGGAAAGGTAACCTGCCCTAGAGTGACTTTTATCATACTAGAAAGAGGCCAGACCTCTGGATGCTGTTTCTCCAGACAGTGGCTGAGACTTGCTACTGACAGCAGTGGGACAGGTGGAGAAAGCTGGGAAGAAGGCTACTGAGGAAGGTGGCAGGGCAGGAACCAGCTGCAACTAGAAGTAAGTGGAAGGAGATATAAGGAGACGGCATATCTGAGGTATGAGTGTGCCCACCTTCCTCCCCATCCTCTGCTCCTTGCAATCTCTATGACACACACCAACAGTGTGGCTGGACTTGGGTAGGGAGGAAGGACAGACATGTGCATGTCAAAGAAGACAGTATCAGTGAAAGTCATTTAAGTATGGCACTGATTAAACCAGAAACATCTTTCTTGGAGCAGCTACTAGACCTGAGATGGATGCCCACTTGAGCAGCACTCACTGTCATTTTTGCTGCCCACAGATATTTCCTGCACTGCTGGGTGCTGAGCACTTGAGTAGTGAGCATGTTGTGCAAGCAGATTCACACTCATCAATGTGCTCCTTAACTGAAAATCTGTCTGCCTATTATGCTACCACTGTGGTTTATCCTTTGCCACATTGATACCCTCATCAACATCTTTGTGTTCTCAGTGAGATGTTATTTGCTGGGGGAATGGGGGAGTTCAGCGGAGTCCTCCTTCACCATTCTTCATAAGCAAGCAGCCCCTTTTCTTCTCCCATGAAAACAAAGGTTCAATATCAGGGGAAAAACCTAACTGCTGAAACAAATTGTAAACTTTTGCAGCAAAAAGCACAGACAATTAAGACAAATGACTGGCTCTTTATTAAGGCTTTTCACTCCAGCTTCATGCATGGGAAGTCTGGATTTATGTGGTGTGCAAAACTGAGCAAAGGGGCATAGAGAATAAGGGATTAAACCACAGGGAGGATAGGGTGATGGAAACCGTGGGAAGGAAAAGAGGGTAGGAAGAAAGAAGGGAGGAAGGAAGGGGAGATAGGAAGGGTACAGGCAGTTGAAGAATGGGAACAGGTTAGTGGGTGATCACACAGACGGTGTGAATTATTGTGTGCTGATCTCTTCTTGCACTATGTTGACTACTGAAGATATCACTTAACAGTTTTTTATGATATCTTACTGAAAATAGAAGTAATTCTCATGATTCCAGAAGGTGAGCTGCTGAAAGTTAAAGACTTGAAACCGGTAGCTTTTGGAAGAGATGCAGCTCCTCACTGATCTGAAAATAGAGGTGAACTGGAAACTTCATTAAAAGGTTGAGTCCTTGCCACCTGCCAGATTTTCTACTTTTTACAGGGGTTATTACAGTCCAATAATGTGGTTTGCTAAATTATGGGAAGCAATTAATTTTCTATATGGCATCCACAAAAGAATCCTCTTCACTGTATTTTTTCCCTCTCATAATGGATTTGAGATTTTTAACTGTAAGTACATGATATTTTCAACTGGAGCCAATTGCAGAGCTTTTCCTGACTTAAATGCACCATTTACCAGATATCTGAGCACTTTAGTAAGGAAAAGGAAGATGAGCTTTAAGGGTTCATCTTTCCTTGTGGGCTGCAGGATTTGGCTAGTCCAGTTGTACAGAGGATACATCTGTCTGAAGAGGTTTCTGGATCTGGGCAGGGATCTCTTGTCCTTCATCTTCCACCACAAATATCTGCCTTGAGGTTCATTTGTCTGTCCCAGTGCTGTGTCAATAAGAACTAATTGAAATAGCATCTAACAGCATTGTTTGACACTGTGATTTTAATTTCCAGAGTGACTACAGTAATTTTTTCTGCCAGGCCTTGGTACGCTTGTTGGTAGCCATCTGGTTTGAGATGATGACTCTCCATTCTTCTCGTCTTTCAGCAGAGTCCTCTGTCATCAGGTACTTCCTGGATGGCATTTTAAGTCTTGAGGCACAAGCTGTTCTGTCTTGGAGGGTTTAGATGGAAGCTCTGGAGGTAAATGGGTATCCAGAGAAATACGATCCTGGCAGACTATGTCTCTCCAGGCCACATAGCCCACCAGGAGTCCTTCCAGTTGTGCTCCCCAGGATGGACAACAAGTCAAGCCCACTCAGGTATTGCTGGTAACACACAGCAGAAACAGGCCTCAGTCTTTGCGTGCAGATTTACCTCTGTGACTTTGCAATGAAGACTGCCGGGGACCAAAGTGATCTCTGATCACAGAAGCACAGTTCATGGCATATTTCCAAATAAAACCAGAAGAACCACCACATTAGAGCATTTAAATTAGTTATGTTTTCATCCAGTTGGTTTGTCTAAGATGTATTTTATCTGTATCTCTTTAAAAGGATAAATAACCTATAGTCATGACTGGATAATGTTGCATGGACAGGTCTTCTCATAACTCCAACATCAGTATCTAGAATTGCTTTAATCCAGACCTGGAACTGTTCACTAAACAAAAACAGGCCCTGACTTTGTTTTTTGTTTTTAAACCTGGTTGTAAATCCCTTTTATTTTCTTTTTTTTTCCCCCTGAAGTGATGCTCAACATTCCAGTAAGACTGGAAATCTTAATTAATTTATCAATCAGAAACTATTTCCAGGAAACAGTTTCATGCTGTGAAATTTATTTTCAGAGAAAAGTTTCACAGCTATGCCTACGATCAGAACTTTTCAAACTGGAGGGGTATCAACAAAAATTATATCATATGTTTCTCATTTGTTGTAAACAGTGTTCTTTATGACAACAAGATAGAAGAGAAAGACTTATTCAAAGAAGATTGCCAGATGCTGTCCAGAGAGCAGAGGAGGCATTTAGCTCTGAACTGGGGAGAGTTCCTGTTCTTGCCAAGCCAGTAAAGTCCTGGCACCATAATAATTCTGAATGTGTATTTGAAGGTTTGAGAGCGAGACAATGAATAATAAAATAGCCTAATTGGATGGGGATAGAATTACCTTCAAAAGCCAAAACACAGGGTTTGGGGTTTTTCAAATTTAGGCACATCTCATTTTTGTATATATATTTTATAATTGAAAAATTAAGATTTCCAGTCTTACTGGAATGCTGAACTTGCTGCTGCAGCTGGAATAAACTAGTAACTCTGACTTGCCACATAACAGCTAAGTAGCAATCAGCTACACGTAAATCACATGAAAGATCGGGCTTGTTCCTGTGCTGACCAGGCTGCTGTCTTCTGTTAAACACACAGACCTCTCAAGAGAAGAAAATAAATTTTCTACTCTCTATGCTTAGGGTAAAAGGCACAAGAGAGAAACTGTGGGAGAAACTATTAACAGAAATATGAAAAGCTATACCAGTCTGGAGAAGGATGACCAAGTAAAAGAAAACCTCTAGAGAAAGGAATTATTTAGAATTTATGCAATGGGTCTTCCTGAGGGTTTCACATAAATTTACAGTGTGACCACTGTGAAAGGCTCACTCTCACAATTCTACTGGAATTACGGGGGGAAAAATGAACAAGCAAGTCCTTGGAAGCTGCTGGATATTAGGATATTGCTTGATATTAGCTGCCAGATAATAACCTATCCAGCAGCTTGATGAAGAAGTCTGATACAAGATACCCACTCTGAATTTTGAAAAAAAATTGAGGTATAAGAAAGAACAAACCACTTGTTTTTTTGGTTGTTTTTTTTTTTTTTAATATCTTTTCATTTGCTGATTTATTTTTCATTCATGGAATCTCTAACATGGCTTTCAAAAAGTTTTGGATGAAAGAAAAAGCAAAAAAGTTCCAAATTGTTAGCAAATTTAAGCCAATTTAAATAAGGGATTTAAAGTGAGCAAATCTAAGAAATATCACAATTAAAAAATAATTCCAGCTTAATGATAGTAGCATTATGAAAACCAGGAATGTGTTTTCAATTAAATATGTGAGCACATGCATGAATGAGATCTGAGAGGAGTATGTACATCGACAGCACAGCAACCAGCGGCAAAAAAGGAAAAAGAGACATTTAAAATGAGTACCCGAATAACCGCTGTTTATACTGAAGTGGTTAAGGGCTGAGAGAACTGGGGTTATCACTATAAGAAACAAAAGGTGAGTCAGTTAATTATAGAAATGTTTATTACAGTAAAAAGTATTTGGTGTAGTGTCATGTAGTTTTGCAGCATTGAGGTTATCAAAGAAAGTCACTTTATGCAGGGCTATATTGGGGATTTTTTTAATGGTTATGGAAGGAAACTGATGGATTGGAAATATATGGTCAAAATCAGAGGTTTGTTGTTTGTGGAGACTGATAATGAAAACTTTCTCTATGTGTACAATATGCAAAAATTCCAATTAAATGAAAAGAGGTGGGGGCTTTGGCTGTTTGGGTTTTTTGGTTTGTTTGCTTTTGGTTGGTTGCTAGGTTTTGTTGTTTTGTTTTGTTGTTTTGTTTTTTTGCTTTTGTTTTTGTTTTTTCTGAAAGAGCCTAATAGGTGTTAGATATGTACAATAATGTTGAAAGGAAAACATGTTGCCACTGAGGAGATACAATTGCAAATTCACCTGTTCACTCTGAGGGTGGTAACCAGACTTACTATTTTAATGTTATTGTTTGTCTGTCAAGATAGGTTAGAGCAAGAGAGAACTTTCTGGATGGTTTTACTGTTCAGACATTGTCATCTTAAATTGTAAATCTGATGTGCAGAACATCTGTCAAGTCCTGTAGCTACAGCTGTCAGACAATTGCTTATATTTTAACTTAATCATATACGGTCCTATAGATTATTTAGAAATGGGTTAGTAGTGTATGTAAATCTTTGCAGTGCATAAAGTGACAAAAAGATGTGTATTTGTACTGTAATCTCCATGAAGGGTCATGATTACAATTACATGATATGTGTAGAAATTAGCATTGAACTTCCTCACATAAAGACAGTTCTTTGATAATTTTAATGCCTTTAGGTACTTGCTAAGCTACTGAGCTACACGCTAAAACATCCTGCCTTTACTGGATTCATCAACTAGGTAACTTCCTAGAAATTACAGGAGATTACTCATATTGCAGCCATATTGGGAATTGCTGGAATCCCTCCTAATCATGGTTTGTCATTTTAATTGTTATAATTATTTTGTTAACTGAGCAAATTGTTTTGGTGATCAAAATGAAATGCTTATCAAAATAAGTAATGGTGATACACCCAAGCTCTGAATTACAAGCCCTTCACAGGTATGTGGCCATCATTACAAGGCAGGACCAGCTAGGAAACAGCAGATGACTCCTAGGAGATCCTTTGCTCAGCCCTGATCAGGACCTTTTAGCGAAAATTATCTTTGCAATATACTTTCTGTTCTAGTAAGTGACATAGTTTGTTGACATACAGTTTGTTGACTATCAGAAGGGGAAGTTTTAGTTGTCCTTAATAACACTGTATATGTAATGTTAGAAATAATTCCTGCTACAGGATGGGGGACAGTGAACCAGGTTTCATGGGCTGTCCCTGCAGTGGTTTCTCCTTGAGTGGCAGAACACTAATGTGATCTTCCTTGATTTTTAGAGCAGTAAGATTGTGATGCAACAGGACAGATTTTGTAAAAATTTGCCTTCAACTGAAGAAAGATACGCTGGGGCCAATTTCCTGTGTACCAAAATGGAAAGGCAGTGCTGATAGGAAACAGCATCACAAAGCATATAGTCAGAGAAATGGAAACAAAACTGCAGTGTCCCAGACTTCAGAACAGTCCAGATACCATCAGTGAAAGAAGAAGATTGGCTCAGAGTGATGTGCATCCCAGAAAGACAGGACAAAAGCCCTACTGTAGCTTATTTCTGTGAATACAGAGGACTAACTCAGTAACAGCCCGTACCAGAAGGCAATAGTCATGTGTTAGTGGCTTATAGACAGTATTAAATCTTTCAGAACATAAACAAATACCCCTGCAAAGCAGGGTGACTTTGAAAAGTGCAGTGTAAGAGAGCCCGATGTGTCAGTCTTCTCAGAAACTCATACAAAGAACTATCTAGACAGTCTTCATCATTACAAAGAGATGCAATACCTGAGGTCAGTTTGTGGCAGCCACACAAGTCACCACACACAGAGATGATAATTTTTTGATGTGGGTCAACTGTGTGTGACTCTTCTCTTAATGCATTTATGACCCAGAATTATTAGCACTACAATTTGCAAGAGCCCAATGTTTACAAATTGTCTTCAGCAGTCTTAGCATCATATAACAGTGAATCTAACAACCTGTTTTGCAGTAAAATTGAAGGGCCACCTTCTGTGTCAGGGCCTGACCTGTACTACAGGGCAAATAGTCTTCTCAATTGTAACAACATTTTTGAAATTGCAATAACTTCTTAAAATTAATAAATCCTCATGAATAGTATGTTCATACATTTTAAATCTCCTGTCTGCAATTTTCTTTCTTTGCCTTAACTTACCATTTGTGGAGTTGCAGTAACATCAGCAGAGCTACAGCATTTATTATAGGATCAAATACAGAGTGCCTGTAAGAAAAAAACAAATAAAATACATAGCCGTTTAGGTATTTTCAGCACTTCATACAGGGCTGTAGTAAACTTACTCTCTTTTCTGTGTTTGTTTGCAGGATGCAACCACAGAGTCACTACATGCTTCTTGTGTTTTATAATTTGTTGTTTAATTTTCCCAAAGCATTGGCCAGATAATTTTGAGATGTTCATAAAACAGGCATTTTAAGCAAACAGTGCACCAAGTTGGATTTCAATCTCTGCTTAAATGTATGAGTTGATAGAGCTAAAGGTGAGACAGCACTGCTTCTTACTTTGTTCTGTGCCCTAGATCAATCTTACACTATCAGGATAAGCAGTTTATTTGATGATTCAATTTAAATCCTATTCTGAGTGTAATGAAGTGACAGTATCCTTCTGTGATAAGAGAGTTAGTTACAGAAAATTTTAGTGAAAGGCTCTTTTGTTCTGCCTTTACTATTTTTAAAATCTGTCCATTTACTTCATGCACAGCCTGAGTGTCTTAACTGGAGATGAATCTAAGGTTCTGTTTCTTTGAATCTTTTCAAAGTGTGATGTGTTGGGTTTGTCCTTTTTACAGAGAAAAGGATGTGCCAAGATAGCCAGTTCCAAAAGTGGATTTAGTCTTAAGGTCTGAATTCTATGACTTAACAAAATTAGAAATTACAATAGCAGGTAAATAGAAATAGCAGGTAAAATAGTGACAACCCACAAGTCACTAACGACTTGTGGCTACTGATGACATGAAAGTGCACTGATATCCAAGAGAAGAGAAGAGCAGGTGACCAGTGAGTCGTTAGAATGGCTTGGCTTGCTATGACCTAGACTGTTTCCTAAATAGTTCTGAGAAATACTATACTTTTTTTCCCACAAGTGTTAATAAAGAGAAAGGAAAAAATATCTGTAGACTTAAAGAACAATCTGAAGAGTGCCCTTATCACCTGCTGAATACCTTGGGATCAATCCTTGGTAATCAGATTGAAGCGGAAAAAAGATCTATAGAAGACTCTACACCAAACAGTTCAGTTAATCGGTCTTCATGGTCCTGTCTTTGCAGATTATTAGGCTTTTAGCAAATATGATGATAGTCCATTATACAAAGTGAGCAGCAGTTACTAAATACTTGTACAGTAATTCACTTGATCTAATATAAATGAGGTCAATGGAAGTGGTAGGAAACAAGAATATTAACTGACTAGTGTTATGGCCCCTGACTTTGGCAAAAGATGCAAGTAAGTATTTAAGTGTTGTCCAGACTCACCTGAACAGGACAGGCAAGAGTTATGTTAGTGGTACAGGAGTGTGGTTTACTTGTTTTCCTTGAGTATTCAGTTGAATACAATGCTGTGAATAGAAATCCAAGCATGTAACTTTTTTAGGCCTGATGATCTTGAAAGTAAGAGGATGTTTTTTGATGCTGTAGTCAGTACAAAAAAGAAGTCACAGGGATAACTTTGAGAAAAATGAGCACTTTTGGTGTTCAAGTTTCTCACTGTCAGCTTCAGTTGGAGGTATGCGGCTTCTTTCCATATCCAGAAAACAGCTAAAAGTCAGTCAGTAAATACATGGGGTGAAGCAAAACAGAAGTGATATACTAGCCTATTTTAGGCAGAGGCAAACTGAGCCTAGGAATGTCTTTGGTACATCTTGTGACACTTGTTAAGTGAAGAAAATGGAACTGGAAAAAGAACCCAAGAACCAGGAGGAATCAGACTGGAAAAAAGAAGGAGTTTGGTGTGCCAAGGGTATGAGAATTAAAACTGCGTAAGAGCAGCTTCTCTGCCCTCTCCCATGCCAAGAATGGAAACCTTGTCTGGCACCAAGTAACTTTACAAGATACTGGCACTGTACCAGATGTACCTGTTGACATAAAAGATAATTCACCATTGCTGGTCTCAATAACTCAACTGGCAAAATGTTAAAATAACTTTATTCATGAAGCATATAGAGGGTGACATTTCACAGGACAGAACACTTGTTCCTTCTGCTTGTTTCGACTTTTTCATACGGAAAATTAAATAAAAAATTCCTTTACTAAAAAGGTATCATTGCAAACTAGAGGGTCCATGCAGCCTTTTCCTGGCTCCTTCATGTACAGACCCTGTAACAGACTTACCAAAGGACACTTGAAGTTGGCTGTAAATGAGGGTCGTAGCTGAGTCTAGTCTCATGTGCTGTTGAAGCTGGAAAGGATTGTCAGGCTAGCGAGTGCAGGAAGAAAACAAGGTTCTGTGTTTAATGTTGCAGGTTATGCTTCTGCCTCTGCTGTGTGATGCCACTTCATAGAATTGCTTACCAGATGTGCTGTGTTCCTTCTTTAGGGGACCTATACTGATATGGAGAGGTCAAATTTTTAAAAGCCTGTAATATTTACAGCCACAGTTGAAGCCAGTGATAGTTTTCTTGTAAGTGTTAAGAAGGTATTATAATGCTACTTCCTCTCCTCAAAAATCAGTTTGCTGGTATTTCAGATTGGCTCCTAAAACTGATGAAGACTTTTGATCCTATTTTTTTTTGGTATACCAGTGCCTATTCTGTAAAATGAGGATAACATCAATCTTCAGAGAAGCTTATGAATATATGCTAATGTTTGTGAATTATTCATATTCCGTTTTTATGAATGCGACCAAAAAAACATCCTGAGGAAATAAACAATTTAATCCCCCTAGTGGGGTTTGGGATATCTTTCTGTACTTAAAAAAGTAGTTTATTGAAACATACCAGTATCATGTAGAGAAAATAGTTTAGGGTTTACTTTAAATTCAAAATAAGAGAATTAGACTTCCTTTGAAATTAAGTCAGCTGTAAACACAGGTTATATACAAAGCTGTTCAGAAGCCGAGCTCCTTGTCTAGATCAACATTAGTTGGAGGGACTGGGTAGTGTTTGATAAAGATGCCAGCACAAGCAGGACAGAACCTAACAGCAATGGAATTAATGTGACTGTCCATTCTTTATAAATGAGATTCCATTAACAAAATGATTGGTTCCATCACAGATATCCAATTTTAAAAGGAACAGCCCCAAAATCTTGAATGTTCACTGATCTCACAGCTCAAAACAGGCCACCCTATGAAAAAATGAAAATAAACCAAAATATAAAATGGTTCCAGATCAAGTGGCACTACTTACTGTATACTCTGAACAAACAGAGACTCTATGTACAGGGGGGGAAAAAGGAGTTTGGAAAATAAATACCATAATAGAGACACAAAGTATCAGAGTAAATGTTGCGCCAGAAATGTGCCCCTGGGCCAGTCACAGTGGGGTGCTTTTCCCATGCAGTACCAGTCAGGCTCACTTCAGCCTCCAGTGCAGACAGTTCTTGGGATCCCCCTCTCACTCCAGAAATAGAAATAGGTTCTGCCCCTGCACAGCTGAATGGCATTAGGTACCCTGTGCACTGGTGGCTCCTAGAGGCTCATACTCCTGTGGGTCTGACGTGCCAGGCCACAGGTTGCATATCCTCCACTAAACCCAGCATACATTGTCGTATGCCAGGTGCACTCTGTACAAATTCCTGCTATGTGGGTTGTGTGCATTTGACTTCTGGATCTGTGGGTGACTGCAGTTTGTCTGGGTCATAATAAATCATCTCTAGCATGGTTCATTCCCCTCAGGTACTGGATACCTCTCTCTGTGGTGGCCCATTTGCCTGAGTGACATAGAACACTTTACTTGAAGGGATGCCTTTCCTTGACACTTCACAGGAGTTAATTCTTGAGGTTGAGGACTTGTAGCCTTGTCAATGTCCCTTCCCTAGAAGGTGATCCCAGCTGCTCACTTTGCCTACCCTTGAATTCCAGGCTACCCTTTAATTACCCCAGAGTCAGAGCAGTCAGGTGGTAACGTGCTCACCTGGGCTATGGCTGAAATCTTTCTTCATATCCCACAGCTCATTCAGGGATAGGGATTGCATGATTCCCTCTTGTTCTGCTTCTTCCTCCTGTTCTTGTGATGGCCCTGCTTTGTCCTCCTTTGCTAAATGGGCTTCTTCATGTCCATGTCTTCTTGTGAAAGGTGCCACTGATTCCAGCACAGGTTCATCCTCTTGTTCAGCTGCAGTGGGAGGACCCACAGTGCCTGCTGTTATCATCAGATCCAGGGAGATTCTTTTACCCTTGGGGATACTGAATAGTGTTGAACAGGACTCAGTAGGCATGGGCCAGGACCCACCATGTTGCAGTGATTTGTGTCTCTAGAATTGCCAGACTCAGGCACTCTTTTTCCAAATATTTTACTAGTTTATCTGGATCCTGCATTTCTTCGGGGAGGAAGTTCCAAAATGCTGGAGGTGCCCATTGATCTAGGCAATAGTCCTTGCTATCCCACACACCCTGACACTCAAAGGTGTCCAACCTTGGCCAAATCTAGGGGTGGTTTTCTTAAATAGCTGTTTAACAAGACCTGGAACACAGTCAGAAGACATAGCAATAAACCTATTCTGGTTTGAACCCAGATTATCCAGATATCCCAATGATATCTGAAATTTGCAAGAGCAGTAGTAACTAACCTGGAGAAGGAGACAAAGGAAGTGTCTCCTTCGTGGATTGTGTCCCCTGCTGTGGGAAGGAAAGAGAATCGGTAAAAAGCTAAAACTTGTGCACTGAGATAAGAACAGTTTAGTAATGGAAATAAAGAAAAATATTTTTATTATTATTGTTATTATTGTTATTGTTATTATTGGTAGTAACAGCAGCAGCAGTAGCATTAGTAATATTAATAGTAGGAATGGTAATAATAATTGTAATGAAAAGGAAGCTATGAAGAGGGAGAGGAATAAATTCCAAGAAAGGCAAGTGGTGCACAATGCAATTTCTCTCCACCCACTGACCACTGGACAGCGTGTCCCTGATCAGTAATCAGCCCCTCCTGGACAACTACTCTCAGTTTATTAACTGGGCATGATGTTTTGTGGTGTGGAATATCCCTTTGGCCAGTTCAGGTCAGCTGTCCTGGCCATGTTCCCTCCCAGCTTCTTGTGAATCTCCTCACGGGCAGAGCAAGATACAGTGAAAAGTCCTTGACTTAAAGTAAGCACTACTCAGAAAAAACTAAAACATCAGTGTGTTATCAACATTATTCTCATACTAAATACAAAACACAGCACTGTACCAGCTACTACTTGACCATGGTGTTGGCAGAATGTCAAGTGACAGTAGGCCTATTCTCTGCAGCCTAATCAATAAATCAGTGCCAAATATATGGAAAATGCTAATTTATCACTTTTGCACATTTTCCAATTACTCTGTATACAAATGACAACACAGGAAAATGCAAAACAAGATCTAGAGAGTCTAGAATCTTGAATGAAGTAAAATAAAAAGTTCCCAGTTCTTCAATTCTCTTTAGACCAAAGACTGGATTAAGATTTTTTCCACGTAAGTCAGTTTTAAACAAAGAAGGGGAAAAACCTCAAACAAGAGCTAAAATGCTATCAGATTTTAATCAGATAAACTTCCGTATGAGACATTGAAAGTTTATAAATATCTATTGGCCTAGCAACTCACTAAAATTTGGTTTCCAAAGAGGGTGGAAGAAAATAATGATGATCAAAATTGTGAGCTCAAACTTTTGAAAGAAGACACAATAGAAATTACAAATGTGTATGTCCATGGATTAACCCCGGTTTAACACAAAACAATGTCAGCTCTGCAGGAGACAGACATTTCCAGAACAGAATAAACTATGAAAACTCCCAAGCCTACTCCATCTCCTACAAACAGCATGTGTCATCTTAATAATATCTTCAACTGTGATTGAAATCAAGACAACTTTGGCATAAGTTTAAAGTTGTTGAACATATGGTTGTGTGATTTACTGGCTCAGACTTTCTATTTACAGTTAGATAAAGGCTGGACAGCACATAGAGATAAAGATCATTTTTGTAATTCTAGATCTAGACAAAAGTACCAAAATTACCGAATGTAATTAGAACAACACCATCTGGAGACAAAGAAATAAACTTTGCTCCTTTTATAAGGAATCATGTCCTAGATATAAACTTTAGCAAGGAATAATGTATTTGGCGTTTTTTTCTCACATACAGTGGAAAGAACTACTTCTTTGTTTAAAGACAAAGAAAGAAGTCAGATAAAGTATGCCAGTAAAGTGACCATTCATTTTAGGTATACTTAGACTACAACACAAAATTTAAAGGTCTAATCTCATGAAATGTGAATCTAGGGAAACCAAGAAACATAAAAACCCCTGAGTTTCCATTAATAAAATTTACATGATAGCATCAGGAGAAAATGCAACTTCTGTCAACACAGGTTCTCCTTTGAGTGTAGCACATTTTTAAATTATTATAATTAAAATAAAAACAAGAACTTTCTTCAGATCACATAAGAATTGAACAATATTTCAGTCCTGTAAAACATCTGCCACCACGAATCTAAAATCTGTGCCATAAGTCTATAAGCCAGCAAACACATTAGGCATTGTAATGCATTTGTAATTGTGATACTGTGCTGGTTTAAAGGTAAACCAGCAGGAGAAATGAATCCGCCTTAAGAGAGGTTGCAAGTCAGAGTTACAATTTACTAAAAAGATTACAATAAATGCAATGATAGAGAGAACAAATTGGTTTTAACCCACAAAACTCAGATGTATAACCCAGCACCCTGGGGCATGAACAGAATCGTGTTCGTTAGCCCCTGTACTGAGCACCACATGGTTCCCTTGAGGCTAAAGTAAAAGGAAAGGAAAACCTATTGCTGAGGATGATGGTTGTAGTCTGGTCAAGAGTGGCAGTTTCAGTCCTGTTGAGGTTCTGGTCCCCCTCTGGATCCAGTGAGTGGTACCAGAAGTCCCCAAACCCCAAGATTATATGTGCTTGCGTTCAGGTGGGAATGCCCAGTACCTCCTTCAGGGCGGGTAGTTTCACAAGGGGTGATATAACTCTGTGAGTCATGGGATATTTTTGAAATCTTTGATGGTCTGGGTCATTGCAGCTGCCTATTGTGCCAGTCCCTAGTAGCCCATTAGCAGACATGACCCCTCAGGCTGGGTGTGAAGTGCCGATACCTCCACAGAGGGGACTAATTACACATTGGTGTGAAAACAAAGAAACACTCTTCTGTCTCCCAGGGTTCTGCAACACTCAGCTTGTAGTCTGAGGGGTCAGGTGTGCCCTGGGCAGCTGCTGCAAGTGATCCATTATCAATAGTTTGTCTGAAATGACACAGGGGGTGTAGAATACACAGTCTTGGTTACACCTACACAGTGATAAACTGGTCCTGGCCTCTTTAACTAGGGCAGATAACTACCTTGAAATAATACCGAATGCTGGAGTACAACAGAACTGTGAAAGAATTTGTGTTCAAAGAAGTCAAATATGGGAAGTGTAAATATTTGAATGATCAAATCCATATCTGTGGCAATCTATGGATATTTTTGTAGTATACAATGAAATTTGAAGTATTAGCCCACAACAAGATAGTTTTAAAGACCAGTTCTCTGAACAGTTCAAACATTAATCAAAGACTGTTTCATGAAACTAGGCTTCCATGGTAGCAGCCATGTTGAAGGAAAGGCTCCAAAAAGCTACATGGTGTACAAAGAAAAGGACAGAGTCAGACTCCATAATGGTCCATTAAAAATCCTTTAGGAAGAGCAATAACTAAAATTACATGAAAACAATCAACTGCTGAAAAGCTATTGAAAATCTTTGCAGTACATTCAACATTCATCCTTGCTCCCTGTTATGGAGATTTGAATAGATGACTTGAAATGAGGATATCCTTCAAGTCATCTTAATTTAGCGATTTCCTTTACCAAAGGCTCTCTGGGGAATTAATGTTTTTCTTGTGTATTTTCAGGCTTCCTGTGTGTGACAGTGCCAAGAGGTATTACTAATGCAAATGAGATGAGACTACTCTTTCTTAAACTTGAATTTCCCAGGGGGGAATTTTATATTATATTTACACAGTCATATATTAACAAAACAAAAATGCAGACAAAATTGGGCCCCAAAAATTTGTCTCCTGCTGTATCTGATACAGGAAATTGTTCCAATCTGGGATTGCTCAAATGTCGATTTGAAGCCTGAAGACCATGCTTAAACTTACTGTAATGTATATGTTGTTTTGAAACATCTATTCCAAGGATGTGCCAAGAATGCTAAAGCATTCTTATCTTATACACCTTCTGTAAGTGTGGATTTGACAGGAAGAATTGCTGAGTGGTTACTTTTAGGGAAGCATTGTTGTAACAAAAAGTTTATTGTTACATGATTTAGTTTAAATACTATGCCTTCTAAAGGCAAGAATTGTTTGAAGTCTTTGTAAGTAAGTAACATTAAAAGAAGTTAAATCATATATAAATTCAATGGACCAAGACAAAATTAGAGCTTACCCAGTCTTTCTTGCTTCATATCATATCTTGACTACTTTTATAGTTTTTCTGGTAATTCTGTAAAAGATGAATTAGCAGGGGGGAAATTCTCTGCTGTCAGCAAAACAACCTTTTTCTTTCTCATTTTTGATTTTCTGAAGTTATGTGTGACCTCCAATACACTACCTTCAGAGCCCAAATATTGAAAGACTCTTTCCAGGTTGTGTCTTGGAGGCTGTGTCAGGTTGGCCAGCTTCCATAGCCACCATGGGAGCATCTTTTCTTTGTGGACTTACAAGCATTTGTGAATGAAAGTTATTATTTCCAGTGCTCTTCTGTGCAGGTTGTCATGTTTGTAAATACTGACTGTATCAAGATAACCTTATTAAGCTTTCTGTCATGACAAGTTGCCTTAGATGGCTTCTGTGGCTGGAGGAACTGTTTGTACATTATCATTTTCTATACAGAATAAGCAACAGTATCAGAATAAGGGTAGCAGAGGTTTCCATATTTGTAAGAGAGTTGGCTACATTCCTGTAGAAATAGACACTCAGAAACAATATTAATGGAGAAATATAGATGGTATACCTTTATTGATAGCTTTCATGGTGCACATGAACCCACATGCACACACCTGACCAGTTTTATAACATCTCTAGCCATTAGCAGATATGTTATCTATGACCAACCATGGCTCTCATTGCTCATTATGAGGGAAAATCTATGCCCCACCCATAGAGGTCTTCAGAACTGCCCCTTGGAGAAGCTCCAGGGCCTCTAGGCCTTCTTCTTGTATTTTGTCTTCAAACTATCTTGTAGGTGGCTTCTTCAAAATAGCATGTCCTTGAGAGAGCTTAAGAATGTATGAGAAAACATTTTTGTTACTTCTAATACCATCTAATATGTGAGCAATGCAGGAAAATCCATGTAACATATAATTTTAAAAACCCACAAAATATACACTAAAATCCTTAGGCATTGAGAGCATTTTTTTCCTCAAATTTCTGTTTAATTGGCATTACAAGACTCTTTGACAAGCACTAATTAATCTACCCTTAAATTCAATGTTAATATTCCCATATCATTAGTGGGGTAGGAGACGTAACAGGATTTCATGTTCAGCCTGTCTCAGGAACAAGCCATTGCCAGAAGTGAGGCACAGCACAACAATATCTCTCTTCTGACCTCAGTTCATGCCACAAAGAAGCTCTCTTTTGACCTGTGGTAACCCACCCCTGCCTCCTGCTAGCCAGCAGTTCACTCTCACTTCACTTTCCATGGGCTGTCCAGCTCTTCTGCTACCCCAGCCAAGACCAGTGCTTGTATGGGCTGGATCAGAGAGCCAAGCCAGGTGAAAATAAAGAGATTCTTTGGAATGTGTGTGTGTTTGGGTTAGCTTCCAGATGCACCAGTTCCCCTATCCAACTGACCACATAGCTACTTGAGTACTCACATTGGCAAAAGCAAGGCAGCAAGGTTGGGTGCAGGGATGCCTTTCTCAGGGACAGTTCAGTTTTAGGTTGTTTTAAGGTGGCCACAAAACCATACCCACGCCTTTGGAGAAATGGAGCCTACACAGAGCCATATGATTTAATAAAAGACAGCCTAATCACTACACAGCCACTGCAGATTAATCCAAGAAAAGACTTTCCAGCTGCTTTCAGTGAGGTCAAGCAAGTGGCATATTTGTTTATTGCACCACTAAAGTTCATTTTTAAATTGCCAATCAGCAAATTCATAGCTATTGTATATCTAGAAACTCCCTTTTCTTTCCTAAAAGAAAGAGGTTAGGTCAAAACATCACAATGTGTACTTTTCACTGATAGGAGATTGCAGCCCATACTATTTTCTTGGTTGTCTATGGAGAGGCCCACCATGCATAAATCAATGCAGAGAAATACAGGATTGTTTTATTACACAGTGAAGTTTTCCAAACCATTGTTTACTTGAAACAGATATGTTAAGAGGCCTGGATGAGTTTTAAGGAGACAGACTTGTCATCATTGTGAGTAAGAGTGTTACGTTTTTCTTGACAATGGCAATTAGGAATATATTTTGATCTGAAGGTAATTAGCCAAAATAGCAAAACGCTACTCCAAAGTTTGACAAATTTAACCAAGTACCCTCATACTTTGCATACATCCCTTGTCCTATGTCATATTTGGTATGGAAGTCCTCCCATGAACTAAGAGAGGCCTAGATGTGGATATCTTCCCTTTTTAGATATATATGTTTCTGGTACACTGGGATACTAGAGTTACTTGTACTAAAATATAGTTTCAAGCTAAAATGAATCCAGTTCTTGGGATAATTTTCAGACTACTCCAAAGTATTGCTTAATATCAACAAGAAATCAGCTATGAAGAATCTTTGTAATTTCCATGGTAATAACTACAATGCATTTCCTATACAAACTGACAGACCTGACAAGATGCTATGCCAACATTTTAAATCCCTCAAATCTTGTTACCCTGAGGTCAGACTAGCAAGATGTGGGTAAGCAGAAAAACTACCCTCCATCCCTTTTCATATGAACCCCTATTCCAAATCCTCTCAATTTCTCTTTCTCAATTAGAGTACCTATGACCCTTCCATGTTCCAGCCTCCTCTCATGTCCTCAAGACCTCTATGGACATTCCTTACCTTCTTTCTTCCTGTTTACTTCCCCAAAATGCATTGGTCCATGGATTGTTGAACTTGCAATCAAATCTTTATGCCTTTTCCCATTCTTAGTCCTGTGCTCTTACCTACCCATGGACACATTATGCCACAGGCACAAAATTAAATTCTGCCACTCCAAGGATAATTTATTTTCAAACTTCATCTAATTCTGTGTGAACTGCTAGAAGGGCAAATATAAGCCAATTTAAGATGAGAAAGATAAAACTGGAAAACTTTACAATTATATTAAAATACACAGTACACAACAGTCAAAACCTTTGTCTTGCAAAAGATCATGTTTTCATGCTTCAATCCCCTGTGGAGCAGAACTGCCCTGTTCTACCATAGCACATGACCACACCTTGTCATATGGTAGTGCAAAATCTCTGGTGTTTGCAAGATGGGAGGAGTGAGAGGCTTGTCAGACAGCTAGTTGTGGTTCCTGATTCCCCAGCTAAATCAGTGTTTGTCTGGACAGCTCTAAACAATAGCAGCTGCTAATAGTCCCCCTTGGGATCATTTTCTAATTGGAGATTACTGGACACAGCAGAGCATCCCTTCCTTCTCCTGGGATAATCCTTGTGCTGGGATGGAGGGGAGAAGATTTATGAACCAAATATGCAAGCCTCAGCTGAGAACTGCCCCTGTGGTAGAGACAACTAATCAGTTGGTGAATGCTTGAGAGATTTCTGGTGCTTTTGTGCTCTTTCTTGCAGGGAATCTATCTTTTGCCATACTTGTATCAGCTTGTTAATTCATCAGTGCAGACATTATACATCAGAAAGACTTCATTGCCGTCTACTGAGATGCTTTGTATTGTTGTTTACACTTTTCCAGGACTGTGCTGTCCTGTTAGGTTCATGTATCTGTATTGTCATTCATCCTGAATTCACTTGTCTGGTCCATCTCACTTGAGAAAGCCTTTGTTTCGTGTTTCTCCCACAGAGAAAACTGATGGCCAGATCCTTGGTGTTACATAGATGCAAAGAACATGAAGATGTAGTCTGTATGCCTAGGACATGATTTCAGATTAAAAAATTTCAGTAGCAGTGGTGAACCTTAAGAAACTTAATCCTTGTTAGTGATCTCTTTGTATTTCTTGCAAAAATATTTTTATGCTTTTTCTTGCTAATCTTCAGATGTGCAGAAATTCTGCTTGGAAGATGATGAAACACTGTGTAAGATTTCAAATTCCAAGACCACCTCCGTGAATGGCTCTCCAAAGTCATAAGAGCTTCCAGAAGATCTGGAACTGATACTTATTTCAACTATGTGTCTGTGAAGTGTCGATCTTACGACTACCAAACTCTTGCGTGTTGTTCGTACCGTGTTGTTGCTTGTGGTAGGAATTCCTGTACCTGTCACTAGAGGGCAACGCAGCCACTCACATCATCAGGCCTCCCATGAGTTACCGAGCAGCTCCCTGCGGCGATCCGTCTCAGATCCCTGCTGAGGGTGCGAAGTTGGCGTAAAAATGTCCATTTTTTACTCTACAAACCCCATGCTGGGTTTCTCACTTTAGCAGTTACTTGTTGAATACTTTTGAGTGGACAATCCAGAACGACACTGAGAGGAGACCAATGCTGTTTGCATCAAGAGGACTTCCCTGTGTATGTCATTTCCTCACAGGGATCATTGCCCAGTGCAGTGCTGAGAACAACTGCAGTTTCAAACACGTAGTCCCCGATCTTGAACTACTGATCCTAGTGGAAGATCTATCACTGACTTAGTTCCGTGCAGGGTTTGGTCTTTGATATTGACTTTTACCCACAAACGCATATACCAGATTATTACTAGCCCAGGTTGGTTTATCTTTGAGTTTCAGGCAGGCTGGAGAAAAAAAAATATTCTGTCACATGTAACTCAAATATTGCCAAACAAGGGGACTTGTCTTTTCTTGCAAGCACCTGGCATGGAAACAATCTATAATTTTGAACACTCCTAAATGCAGTTAATACTCTCTTTTAACTATGACTATGCTGGCTACATTAAAGGGTGGTGTAATTTTCAAATGAGATAACACTGCGTTATTACCTAATATCAAAGGTGATTTGGTCGTTTCACTGAGATCAAGTTTTTACGCCCCCTATGATTCTTACTGTGTTGCCAACACCCTACTCTGCCTTGGAGCCAGAGTTCTCTGATTTCATATGATTATCTTGGGAAGGTTTCCAAGTATGTTTATGTTGGATTACCATCTCAGTATATTTTCTTCCCTGCTTACTCAAGTGCTGTCCCTAGATCATCTTTCAGGGAGCATATAAATGTGTATAAAGCTGAATAAATTCAAATGTGAAGTTCACACCCTTGACTCCTTCCTCCTGCTTCTCTGCAGGCATGTTTGCAGTGTGACCCCACAGTTTCTCTCCCATTCCACAGAGCAGGTAAGTAATCAAATTCAACTATCAATATTCAGTTTTGTTTAATAAAGAAGGTAAAAAACATGCATATTTAGGTCTTGCAAGAATTTTGTGATAGAAGAGAGAAGGTCTTGTCAAGTTATAAGAATTAAAACATGGTAGAATCAGTGTACAGGAGAAAGGCTCTGGGTCTGTCCCACTCCCCCAGAATACCATACTAGAAGGAACACTATTCAACAGAAAAATATCATTATATATCTCTTTTAACCAAGTACCCTCGTACTTTGCATACATCCCTTGTCCTATGTCATATTTGGTATGGAAGTCTCTCCCATGAACTAAGAGGGGCCTAGATGTGGATATCTTCCCTTTTTAGATATATATGTTTCTGGTACACTGGGATACTAGAGATACTTGTACTAAAATATAGTTTCAAGATATTTTTTTAAAGCTTCAGGGTAAAAAAAGTGGTACCTTTTAATTTAATGATAATTTTTTGTTTAACAAGAACTTTTATTAAACACAGCATCTTCTATTTGGAATGCAGGACTTGCTATTTGGGATTGACTCACACGTTCATTTCCTTCAATATCCTTTTCTGACATTGACCAGTACAGCAAACTGTACAGAAAAAGGCAGATGAAATCCCACTGCTGGGCATAATTTTTGTCTCAGATAAATTATATAGAACTTACAATAGTTGCATTCTAACACTCAGCTATACCCACATTCATATTTTAAAATAAATGTAGACACTATTCTAGTTTTTGTTGCTGGAGGCCAGCTTCACTTTCTTTCTTAGTCCTTTTCAATCTTAAAGACAATAAAAGGTGATGAAAAAGTCTTTGTAGTGAATCCCAAGACTGAGATATCCCCAGAGGCAATGTGGTTAGTGCAGTACCAAAAAAGGCTCTTAATTCTGTAGCTAGAATCCAATCATTTCAATAAGTGAATACAAGCCTATTAAAAACTCAAAACAACAACAAAAAACCGCTAGGCAGAGACTTTGTTGAATATGCAGGTAAATTCTCGCACAGGTCGCTCTGTGTGCGGAAGGTTTTGTCTCTGGGTCCCAGGTGCTGCCGTCCTGATCACAACCCAGGACCCCACGGGGGGTGAGGAGATTTATTTTAACAACCTTTCTTGCAAATGCAAACAACACCAGAAGTCAAAATGTGAATTTTTGCGCCCCTGGCCGATTTGGGGGTTTGGGTGGGGGTGGCGTTTTTTCTTTGGTTTGGTCTGGGTTTTTTGGTTTTGTTTGTTAGGGGGTGGTTACCCCTCCGGTAAGAAACACGACGAACAAACCACGAGGGACTGGTGGAAGGCGGACGGGGTGAGGGCTGTGCCGCGCAGGTGAGAGCCTTTGGCGAGGCGGGAAGCGGGGAGGGCATAAGGGGAGGGATGTCTCACCGCCCCCGGACCCCGGGGCGGGCCGGGGGGACCTGAGTGGATGGAGGCTGTGTCAGTCAGGGGCAGGGCGAGGCCGGTGGCGGGGGATGGCGGCCCCCGCCCGGTGTGCGGCTGCAGTAGCGGAGGAGCTGCGGCACCATGCGGGCGGCTGCTGGGGTAGGAGCGGGGCGGCACCTGCTCCCGGTGCGGGCGGCAGGAGGGAGGGAGGGCTCCCTCCGCGGGCTGGGCGCGATCTCCGCGCTGCAGCCGCCGCGACAGTCCAGCGGAGGGAGGTTCATCCACGGCTGTTCGGTTCGTCCATTTCTTTCCAGGACGTTGTGGGCATCCTCTGTCTGGTTTCTGTGGCGGCCACGCTGGATTTCAAGTACCACCACACTGAGGAGCTGGAGAAGTACCTGAAGGGAGTTCACGCCGCGTACCCCTCCATCACCCACTTGCACAGCATCGGGCGATCGGTGGAAGGTAAGGGGCGGGGAGGGGTAGAAACAGGAGAGAAGGCTTTTTTCTTTAATTAAACTGGGACAAGTGTGGGTGAAGGTGTCTGCGTGAGCGCTTGCTGGCGGCGGTGCTGCTCTAACCAATCTCTATGAAGTTTCCTTTTGCTTAAGCGTGAATAACACACTCTGGCTGAAGCGTCATACGTGTCATAAGGGTAGAAGTTCTCCCAAAACCCATGTCTTTGAGAACTGGAAACCTCCTGAGTGGCAATTTCAGAAAGGTGGCTGTCTTTAAGGAGCTTAAAATATGAGGGACCCCGTTTGCCAAGAGACTGCTCCAAGTGGGACTGCAATAACACTGTGTTTTCTATCTTCTGGTTATGTTAAAAATACTGGTGATGAGGGAATTTTATGGTTTTTTGTTTGTTTGTTTTGTTGGGTTTTTTTTGTTTAGTTTTGGTGCAGGTTTTTTTGGTTGGAGTTTTTTTTTAACTATATGTGTTATTCCAGTAAATCCAGACTGACTAGAAAAAGGATTTCAAATTCCATACTGATACAAGTATGGAAGGGCTTATATATATATTTGAATTTATCTCTCTGTGATAGGTACTTTCTTACCATAAATTTATTTGGGGGGGGGGGTAAGGGCAAAAGAATATGCTATTTTTAAAAAAGATATTGGAAAGATTAGTGTTATAAAAACAGTAGATTCACTTTAGGAAATGACATTGCTTTCGTAAGAGGTAGAAAATTGATTTGTTAGAGACATCATCTGTTCCTTTAATCCCATTTCAATACCTACCACTGGAAGGAGACAGTTGTAGCATCTATTATCAAATTTGTGCTTGAGTTAAAAAAAAATCTGTATTCTTCCTGGTAGGTCATCATGAAGAATGCTAGTAGTTCCTTTTCACACTTCCTTCTTTCTTTTACCATGTATCTCCAAGTAGACAAGGAATGTAAAGTTATTTAAACTGTGGTGGTGTTGGTTTCATCAAAGGCAGAATTAGATTGGATTATGTTATTCATCCATGCAAGAGAAGGCTAGTTCCTGTAAGTACAGTTCCCTCTAGTACAAACTACCAATTATCCACTTCCTCATTTTCCTACCTTAAGGGAATTTAGCTAATATTCTGATGATAAGACTAGGTCCTGACTTTTCTGTCAGGAACTCTGATGGCTTATCTTTGTGCAGGCAGGAAAAAACCTTTCATCCAACCTGAAAGACTGAAATTTTGGCTTTTACATATATAGATTCTTGGAAGGTGATAACATGAAGTGCTTAACTTGTCTGAGTTCCATCAACATTAAAATTGGAAGTTCATCATCTCTTGCTTTTGATTGAGCAATGCTCTGAAACATTCAGGTTTTGATATATATCCTTCTGCTTTGCCAAACTCTGTGAGAAGAAAAAATTGTGTGGGCTCTCCTTGTTCTCCCAACTACATGTCATGATTCATAAGAAAAGCAATTGCTTTTTGCATGTCCTGTGTGCCTGCAGTGTTTCCCTGAATGGAACAGGTGGGCAGTGGAATGTTTTTGTTTGTTTGTTTTGGCTTGTACTGAAAGGAAGTTTTAAAGTTTTATGACAACAGTGGTTATGTAATTTTGCTGAAAATGAGGTTTCAGTTTTGATCAATGGGCTGAAGTTCTATTCCTCTTTTCTCAGTTAAGCTGACACAAATAAGCCTACATGTGCATGCACTTGTATGGGTTTAGTAGTGTCCTTCTACCAATTAGCATTAAACCATGATAGCAAAATGTACTTATTGATGATGAGAAACAGAAATTAAATACCATAAAACTGAGATCAATGCAATATAGTAAATTTACATTCCTGATACAGAAATTCTTGATGGTGAATACAAAATCCCATGGATCAAAGTGGTGTCTATAAAACCAACAGACATAATTTTTCTGTTTTCATAAATGGCTACTGTTGCCATGTTGTTTGTTAATCTAGGTTTTATTCCAATTTTACCTAATAATCTAGCATTTTATTCTGCCATCTACACTTCGATTAGGACAAATGTGAAGTAAAGGCCTGACTGTGACTGGTGTGTGTAGACCCAGAGCTCTGTGAGGGTGTAGAGTCTACTTGTAGAAGCCCATTTGTGGAGGTTGATAGGGACCTGTGTATTACCACTTCAGAAAGTGATTGCATCTGCTGTGTGCCTGTAAAGGTTTGGCTCTGTCTCTCTATAATGCCCCTTTATTTATTGGAAGATTGTAGTTGTATCCAGGCTAAACAAACTGACCTCCTCCAGCCTCTCCTCAGATGCAGTGTGATCATCTCAGTGCACTCTGCTGGACTTCTGGCATGGTGATGTCTCTCTTGTGCCCAGGAACCCATAGCTGGGCATAGTACTCCAGATGTAGCTTTACGTGGAGGAGAAGAGTAGTTTCTCTCAAAATGCTGGTTTGTGTTCCTGGCCTCTGGAGTTCCCATCCAACTGATTCTGTGATTCTGCTGAAAGCCTTGCTAAGGTCAAGACCAAAGAAATAGGGTACTTTCCTCTTTCCCACTAAGCCAGTCATTTCTGCGTAAAACCTAAGCAGTCAAATGTGATTTTTCATGGATAAATTTAAGGTGAGATTTATGAAGTGTGTTTATTTGATGTATGTAGACTATAATGGTAATGCACACAACAAAACCCGTACCAAGATCCTCAATGGAAATCTAACTAAAAGATAACCCGGTCCGTTCCGTGGTAGTTTACATCATCATACAGAAATTCCCCTCTGCCAGATTACTGGGAGCACCTCTGCCAAATTACTGGGAAGACTGTGTTCGGGACTGGCAGTGGCCTGTTGTCTCTAGTTTTGTACATTTGGAAGCTGTGATATTTAATTATGCATCTTATCTACTAAGCTATTATCCTTAAGGGGGGGAAAGGAGCTTAAAAAGATGTAGCCCCTTGGTGACAAAACTGAGTGTTATGTTTTAGGTCACCTCAAATCCCTCAAGATTTGTAGGTAATTTGTATGTTTGTGAGAGACCTGATATGGTCGTAGCGGCAGGTAGGCAGAGATGTGTGGTAGCCCAGAAAATACCTTAATTCTTTTATATTGTTTCAGGTGTGTTGTTGAATAAACTTATAAAATATCTTGGACAGGAGTTCTGTTTTCTAAATATATCTGATGTCCCATCTCAGAACAGTATGTGCACTGTATAATAATAGAGTAAGCTGCAGAACTGCATCAGTCTGGAGAATGCAACCTGATGTAATCATATGAACCTGTCCTGCCTCATGCCACTCCAGTGTAAAACAGACAGACTCTTCAGCAAGCAAATCTTAGAGTGCATTGCCAAAAAGCAAATATTTGATGTAGGCATATGATCTGTGGCTTTCCATTGTTCAAGGTACAGTGCTGTTGTTATCCTTTGAAAAGAAAATGAAGGTGATGGGAAGCACACTTAAGGATTCTAATAGACCTGAAGACCTCCTTTAGGAGGACAAAGACACACTGACTGTTGAAAGTGCTGAGTGACTTTTGCAGTAGATCCACACTCAAAAAAACTCTTCTCAGATACACACTGGATTCAGATAAAGCGATAGCATGTGAATTACGGCTTGGTTTAGATCTAGATTTTTCTGGAGGCCAGTCTGCATTTTCAGAATTCCAGTCAACTTGGACCAGTTGTAAACATCCTTAGGCCAGATTCTGCTCACTGAGCAAAAAGTTGTGTATGGTTAAAGGAGCTCTGTCTTTGCCCAGTGAAGTTTCAAAGTTGACTTCATAGATTAACATCTCTTTGGCAGATTCCATCACTGGAGAGACAAAAACTGAAACAAACTGACCTGATTTTATTTTGGTTCCACTAGAAATTCTCAGAAATATCTTGCATAAGAGTTGTCCTGAAAGCTTTTTTAGGTGAGAACTATGTGGTTTAGTCATCCTATTCTGATGCTCAGTATTCAGTTGCGCTGTCTGTTGACCTGAATGGGCACATTCTATGCATTAATCTTGAGAACTTTGCCAACTTTGATTTTTTTTATATTTTTTTTTTGTTCTGAATTAGTGAATATTGCTTATTAGCATTCTGCTACCCCTGTTCTATAAAGAGAGAGGCTGAAACATGCAGGGCGTATGTGTACGGTTGGTATGGGATTTAAAGTTCATGCTGGACCTTGCCCATGGATGGTACCATGTACTGAAGGGAGGGTGCACTCAGCAGGGCTCCCAGCAGGCCAGGTGTCCCAGTGACTCAGATGAGATGCCTGTTGGAACTCATTATGTCTCCCTGCCTGCATTCATGGGTTTCCCTCCATGGAAAACAGAACAGAGTGGCACATGCCCACATTCCCATCTGATAAGCAGCTGTGACTTCAGCAAAAGGGCATGCTACGGATTAGGACTTGGGTAGGGCTGGAGGAGTCACGTGTCTGGTAATACAATTAATAGAGAACCATGACATCATTCCTCACAAACATCAATGGAACATGTCCCCAAGATGTGCCAGGGACCAATTTAAATCTCCTGACTCTTCTGATAGAGCATGATTGATACCTATAGGCATTTGTGGGTGGCTGTTGAACAGAAGAGTGCTAACTTCAGATTCATTGCCCTGTAGTGAAAATATTTAGTAAGAGAAGGCCAGGTATTGTACTTGTCTCATCTATACATTAATAGTCTGTGTATGTAGTTGAAAAATTATGTCTACCAGGGAAAAACTAGGAACTTATTTTATTTATTGTGATGCAGTATGGAAGAAGCCTACTGTGAGAAATGCATAACAAGGTTTTATTACAAGCAAATTAACTAAGTAGAGGGGTAGGGGAAGGAGGAGGCTATTATTAACAAAAAAAAAAAAAGTTTTCATTCTGTTTAAAAAAAATTAAATAGGTGAAACATGGAGTTATGAGTGGTTCTGTCTGGGCCTGATGCCAGGGAATCTCTCCTGTCGCAGTAAGGGAAAAGATAATGTATCTAAAACAAGGACCTCCCTTGCAGCCCTTGTGTACAAGGGATCATACCTTGGTACAGGGAGTATGTCGTCTTATCAGAAGAAGTCTTATCTTTGTACAGGGCAGTTTGTACCTTTGTACAGGGGGGTCTCCCCTGTACATGTCTAGGGGGGAATGTCATGACCAACTGAAAGAAAGGCGACACCCTTTCCCCAGTCCACAAAGCAAAAATAACCTTTTAAGGCAAACCCAGCAATTTCATGAATATGGAATAGTTTATGTAATCACAGAAACTACAAACAGTGCGTGTTTGAAACTGGCTGCGTGTCTTCCGATCCGGGTGGACTGGAGCACCCACAGTGCTGTGAATAAACCTTCCACTTGACTTCCTTTGTTTCACAGAGTTTTGCCATTTTCTAAAAGCAATAGAGAAACTTTTCTCACATTACCATCAGTAGTAAAGTTCATTGTAAATTTTATTGAATTTACATTAGAGATACTTATATTCTGGATGTTTTTACTTTAAGTACTAGAAAACAAGTTTTACTGCTGGAGAAAACAAAGTTGAAATACTTATCCATAAAATGTTTGTACTCTACTGGAACTATTATTGGATTAGTTTCAGGGGTTCTGGCACTGTACAAAGTAGAATGAGAGAAGGTTATAGACATCCCAGTGTACTCAGAGGTAAGTTTCTAGCTCTTAGCCATGACTAAATGTTTGTACAAACTAAATGCTAGTACCAGTATTTTTAAAAAGAAGGAAATAAAATGTGGTAGAGAAGATTCTTTTTGTCTTGAAAATAAACAAGTTGTTTAGAGGGAAATTCACAGAGAATGTAATGTCTTTAAGGGCAATTACTGCAGTTATTTTTTCTGTGGTTACGTGATGTGAGGTATATTTGTGTAGAAGTGTTATCTCTTTTTTGCTCCTTTTGACTGCTGCAGTTGACTTTCTTCCTGTCTCCAATCCTTGCTGTCTCCTCTTCCCTCCTCATCTCCTATCCCACAGATTTCCTGAGTACTGTGAATTACACTCATCATGCAAGCATGGCATGTATAGATAATATAAGCATTGAGGTTTTTCAGTGTTCATTTTTAGAAACAAGAATGAATTAGACATTTTCCACTCCATGGGCCTCATGCAAATCGTAAAGTAGCTTTTCTTCTCACTAGAGTTTCATGTAAAAATCATCTAAAACTTACTGCGATAGTTTAACTTGTATCCATGATTGCCTGCTCCTCTTCTGAATTTTTTTTTCCTGCTCTGTACCACTTGCACTTTTTGGTGTCTTTCCTGATACCATTTTTGTTATAATCTTTGACAGTACTTGTGGCACATAAATGCCACAGATCTTAACAGACTCTAAACTCTATTTGCGGCGTGTTATGTGAGTCACTGGGATGGGAAGGGGAAAATAAAATGGAGGAGGATTGGCTCCTTCAGGGTTTATCTAGTCAAAGCTAAATCATGACTTTAAAAAAATAAAGTATTAGCCTGTATTTTTTCAAGTTTTCAGCTCCCAATTTAGTTTTGCTTTTAAATGTGTTTAAATAGAACTCACCATTACGATATTAGCTTTAAATTCTGTTTGTCTTAAGCTAGAAGTTCTTTAAAACTTAAAATACAGTTTAATGTATTATCTGACTGCATCTTCTAGCAGTTTGACTCAAGTAACTTGACACGAGTAGTTTGTGTGCAATCAGTCCTTCAATAGCCAAATACTAAGATTTTATCTGATGGTAACAAGACTTAACATTGCTTTCCTGTCAGTATGGCAACGCTTTTTACAGAAATAATTTGTAAAAAATATGTAGTTTGGTCAGCATCAGATCTTTAAAAGGTTGATAAGTTAAGATATTACTCTCGTACAGTACTAAGTCTCAGACTCTAAACACATTCCTATTCTCTTGCAGTGAAAATAAAATAATGTGCTTTAGTGTTTTCTTCTTTATGCTTGCTGTGAACTGGTCAATCATTTTTGTCTTGCCTTCTGTGATCTCTTCTACTGAAATACACTTATTGCAGAAAATGTTGTGGAAAGTTTTGAGTTTGCTTGGTTGCGTTTTTGTTTTTTTTTTTTTTTTTTTTAGTTTTGGTTTGTTTTTTTTCCCCTCTACTGTAAAATTTGGCATGTCAGAGATTTCTGTCTCAGATAAATAAATAAATAAATAAATAAATAAAACGGTGTGAAGGAAACTTATCCTAGCAACATAGATCAATCATTTCTCATATATAAACTGTTATCTAGTACTGAAATCTTTATGTTGTAACTTCTAAACAGATTGGATCTTTCCATTTTGAAATAGCCCACTGTTCATGTGAACAGCATTTATTTAAAACCAGCCTTGGAGGAGAAAAAAACCCCAATCTCTGTTCTCCTCCTTCTTCTCTACTCCAGGCTTTGTAGTTATCTAGTTGCAGCATATATTTAAGCTTTTCTTCAGAGCAGTGAAGGTCTTAAGCCTGCAGCCATCCCATGTTTCCTCAGCAAGAGTTGCAGCTTTCCATGTTTGTTTAGAAGTAGGCACAATTGACAACTGGCTACTGCAATTCACACCAGTAAAGTTAACTGGAGTTTGTGTGACGCAGTTTGTGTGACGCAGTTTGTGTGACGTGGAATCAGCAATTGCAGCTCATGGATCCACAGTTAGATTCTTGTCTGTCTCCATATCTTTTTCTGGTTTTGAGACAGTATGTAAGGAATTTTATATTTGGGGGATTTGGTTGCTTGTTTTAAAACCAGATTTTTCTGGTTTTTCTTCCCTCACTTCGTGTAGGATACTGTGTTTTGGAGCATAGTACATAAATTTTTAGCCATGTAAATGAAGTATTATCCTAATCACAAACTTACTTATAGAAATTAAACTCTTATCCTATGCCTCAGTTTTGCCCATCTGGTGAATTTGTCTGCATGCTTCTTTTAGCTTGAAGGGAGCACAGTAACACATCCCTTCTACCTCCCTTCAGAGGATAAGTCTTTTGAGTACAATAGTGTTTCTAGTAGCTTTCTATTCACTTTCTGCAAAAGGAGAAGAGCAGTGTGCCTTGCATTCCTTCTGGATAGCCTTTCTGCCTGGAACCTCTGGCTGTACATCCCTGGAGCTACCAGTGTTACTTATTCTCTGGGTTACCTAATTAATGCTTTACTGTGCATAGCTATGGTATGGCATATTGTGTTCACCTACTCCACATAAGTACATGAAAACCTACTCATAATACATTAATTAGTTGATAGGCAGGATGTGTCTTCATACCCTGAAGTGTTTGGTTGTTAGAAAGTTGTTCTGTGCATGATTTTGTGTAGAAGAGGGATCTAGATTGTTTTTAAGGCTGGGATTTTTCTATGAAATCTGGATGTGCATGTGATTTCTGAACTTTCTGCAAGTTCTGTTTTCTGAGCTTCTTATTAATTAGGAGATTAATTGTATGAACTACAGATAGAAGCAAATAATGCATAAGACTGGCGACAGGTCTCTTCCCCTCCCAGCTGAGAGAATACTCTTCCTGCCAACTGTTCCACTTCTGGCACAGTCACTCTTATAAGCTATGTGGTGGCTCAGATGTGAGAAAGGGTAGAGGATGCTTCAAAGCAGATGATTCTGCAGTTTGATATCTAGGAATTACTTGTTGTTATAGGAAAGGTCAGACCATGGCAGTTAGAGTTATTTAATTAATTGACTGTAGCTGCTATGTATGTAGCATGCTGAGCTCGCAGTGACTTTAAGACAGTTGAGTCACATTTCCTGTTTGTCCCCAGCCACTGCATTCTACATCCATGTGGCTTGCAGTTACCTGGGACATTTAAACAGAGCTTGAGCAGATCCTGAAAAGTAACACTTACCCTAAAGCTAAAATAAAAGTAAATTGTGTTCTCAGTAAGACATAATAGCCCTACTCTGTGAGTTCACAAGTCTAGTCTGCTCTAGTATTTTTTTTGTCCAAAAAACAGCTAGAGAAAATTCTAGAAATAAGGTAGGCACAGATTTCTTCCCTGGTATGCACTTCTAGCAATGTGCAACCTGGATGTTTCTGACAAAGTGAATTTCCTCATTGTGGTGTACCTAAAGTAGGTGGAAGTATAAAACTTACTTTGATACACAATTGCATTGGCTGATCTCATCCCAAGAAGAAACAAAGGCCAGCAGAACATGTTTGTTCAAGAGACTGAGTTACTCTGTTTGTAGGTGGTAACACTGCCTGAATTTTCATTGTTGCCTTGTGTCTTTGTTACTTTCTCTAAAAGCCTGTCACTAATGTTTTCTATGGTGGCATTTTGTTACCTGTTTTGAGAGAGAACCTGGAAACATCTGATCAAACTAAAGTAGTTTGTTAGTTAACTAAGCCAGAAACAGGATCGTACCAAAGACTGGATAATTTTTAAGACGTTAATATATCCTCCATTTCCCCCCCTCCAGCAAGCTAAAAAAGGAGGGAAAAAAAAAGATGGGAGTGGGGAAGCTACTCACTGTCTGAATTTATAGGAGTCTGCTTGTCCTGTTGAGATGTGCATTGTTTTGAGCTTCCTGTTCTTAGGGCAAACATAATGTCTGGGATCTGCCCAGGATTTATACAGGATAGGCATAGCAAGTCTCTTAATGAGACACTTCAATGCACTGAAACCCTCTAAGTGCTCTAGTAACTTCTCAGCCACAAATGAGCAACAACCTGTAGTCTCCTCCTGGTTTTCTACTCCCTCTCTTGCTTTCATGTGGCCGAAATAGTTTTGACCTCCTCTGCCACTGGTAGTAAAAGGGTAGGCCATATAAAACTCTTGAATTGGAATAAATTGCACTGTAAAACAAACAACCACCCTTTTTATGCCTGGCTTGTGTTACAAGCAATCACTTTATTCATGCTACTCCAATGGTATACTGCTGTGAGTGGGTAAGGCTTCTTTTATGTATGCAATAGCTTTTCTGAAAATTACTAGGAGCCTACCAGTTTCACAGCTGTCTCAGAAAATAAAGTATACACACTTTTAGAACTATGTTTAAAAGCCCTGTGGTAATAGAAACAAGAGTTGGTGAAAAGGAAAAATAGTATGTTTGACAGTTTCTGGGAGTAAGTATGAAACCAGTAAGTGTAAATCGTGGGGAAAGCCTGTTCAGACTAACTCTGTGTGTCTATTCTATGTGTCTGTGACATTCTCATCTTCTTGGTGAGCCATACTGAGTAAACTTAGCATATATTAATTTGAAAGCAGTATTCCCTCAGCATTGTGGTTGGGTTTTTTTTTACTTTTACGCATTTATTTTTGTTTCTTCATTTTTGTTCAGTAATCCATAAAGTGCTACTCTAGAGACTGTGCTCTGCTTTAGCAATTTTTCATGCATTTGTAGATAAGGAGTGTGCTTAACTTGGGTATGAGAACTGGAAATGGTACAGTGATGAGTCACATGTACCCAGGAAAGAAAGAGTTGCTGTTCTCATAAGATACAAGTCCTGTGAAAGTGGCCAAAGCAGCTATGGATGTCCTAATCAACCAAAGATTTGTAAACCTTTAGGAAGATAAGCATGCGTGTGAACCATGAACTGTTTTGAATCCCTTCCCTTCTCAAGTCCTTTGGATACAAATAAACAGTATCTTGTGTTTTTTAAGGAGTCATTGGTTATTCCAACAGTTCTGCTTACAAGGAGCTGACTCTAAATTGAATTGACTGGTGTAATCTCTAGTAGTCGATAGGGGCTTATTGAATAATGGGAGATGGTTACTTTTATTAATTTTTTGCCTTGAGAGAAGGAGCGTTATGTCTGTAATAATACTTCTGGTCTATTCCCACGTATCCCTTAAGAAGTGACTGTCAGTGGCTGTGGTAGACTCACAGCCTAATGTGACCTTGGATTCTTTTGGCTTTTTCTGCTTATCTAAGCACTATGCTGAATATTGCCACATGTGCCTGGTGGTATATGTGCTGGATCTGTATCTTTTTAATCCTTTCAAATACCTTGAAGAGTTCCTTATATTTAAAGAATCCTAGCTCTTCTTGGGATGTCAACTTTGTTCATTACTAATGTCAATGCTACTACAGGCTAAGGCTTTAGATAATCTATTCTGTCTCAGTGGACCACGATAATGTGGTATAATGAAAGGGAGCATAAATGTTCACAAAAGAACCTGATGTGCTTGTGCTACAGTTTTCATACAGATATTTTTCTCATCCCAGATTTGGGCATGTAGCTTATTTTGAGGCTGTTTTACTCAAAAGTCTGGCTGGATTAAACTCATGCGTTTGTTCATGTTTATAAGTCTACTTCTGCAGTGCTGCTACATCAGTCATTCTGATTAAACATTTCTGGTTTTATAAATAATGTACTGGTATCTCATTCTGTTAGAATCTGAATCAAGCCATGTGTGCTGTTGAGCAGTCCCCTTGCAGAAGACAAGTTCCAAAATGGGTTTAGATTTCCAACTTGAATTGGTGATGACAAATCAGAATGCCTCAGGGCAGGGATGCTGCTGGTGCTTGCTTAGCAAAAAGGAGTTGCTTCTGAAGTCCTTCATTAGCTGGGACAGTGTTTTGCTAGAAGACAGTGTTGCTCAGCTCTTATTGTGGAGAAGCAAACACTTTGTCTTTCTATTGAAGTTTGGAAGTACTGTACAAAGTTATACATGAGCATTTAATTTCTCTGTATTTCCATCCTCTTGCCTATGTGTGTGCAAATAGGTAGCAATTGTACTCCTATGTTACGTATTGGCAGTACTGAGCTCTGCAGGGAATACAAGTACAGATTAGAAAAATTAAAAGGCAAACAATGTTTTATGTTAGCAAGGGAGCAGATTTACCATGAATGTGATTTAAAAGTTATAAGTGATAAAGCCAGGATTGATTCCTTGATCTCTCTCTTCCTGTAAGATGAAGAACTTTATGTATTTATGAGCATAGTTTGACTTAGTCTCAGAAAACAGATGTCAGATGCAGCTGGAAAGTTATCCTGATATAGTTCTGCCATGAAAAGAAAACTATAAAATGCTTTAGTATCTTGCACGGTAACAATTAATGTCGATTTACACTAGTGTTGCAGGTAGCAAGGATGGAGTATCACAACACATAGCAGAATATGTTGCCAAACACAGTTAGGGAAATGTTTTCAATATTACTATGCATAGTTAAAGTGGATTGAAGAGTGTATGAGAGATTATGTGGGAATTGTGGTATATCTACAGAAGAATTTATTAAGGAGTGACTCTCATGCCATCCTTTCTCTGCACGGTATTTTTGTGTAAGTAATGCAAATTCCAGTTATTTGCATTGTTTCTCTTTCTTCCATCAAACCATAATTATGTAGACATTGCCTTTGCAGTGGAAGCTGTTGTAAAAATCAGCTGGTATGTTTATGTCACTGTTGTTACTTGGTGTTCTCATCATAGAATCTAGGCTGAAGCTTTTCAGCTTACACTGGAATTGAGCAGGACTGACACAAGCTATGCCTAAGGCATAGCCATTACCCTATCATCTTCTCATTGAGTAGAATCTTGCCTGTCTTGTCCCCCTTCTTATTTTACAGTGCTTTGATGGTGTACTTTGGGTGTCAGAAACATTTTTAAAGTTTGTGTGGAGCACAATAGAATGAAACCCTGATAGTGTGAGTTCTCAGGACTGCTGAAATATTAGTAGCCAGTAACCATCTGAAGAAAAATGATAAAGCTTTTAAGTTCTTTGAACTTTCTATTTTACATCTCTGTCTTCTTTTTTTACTTCTAAAGTGACCTCCATTACAACTTAGGGTCACAGCTTTCTGGATAGTATGCAGAACACCCTGATAATATGCCACTTGGCCTGTAGAGCTGGTTGCCAAACATGGCAAAGTAAGGGTGTGAAAATTAGTAAGTTTTAAGAAAGAGAAAATAAAATACAAAGCAAAGTAAATTGTTTTGACTTGTATGAAATCTCAAAAGTATGGGGGTTTTAGGTCATTAATTTGATTTGTTATAATGTCATGCTGTCTTTTTTCGTAATCTAGCTTGATACATTTTATAGGTAACAGAGATGCATGCAAGTAGATTCGTATCTGAGGCATTGTCTCAGGTTGGCCTAGTTGTTTTACCAACCCTGGACTGCCTCCTCCCTCCCCCCAGATGTTCTTAAACATCTAAACACGCAATTTTCTAGCCAATGTCAGAGCAAGTTTTGTGTGAGCTGTGTTCAGAGCTGTACAGTTCAAGTAAGTATTCAGTCAGATCTGGAGCCAGAGTAAACTGGTTTTGACACTGTTTCACACAGCCTTCTCCTTCTCCTGGACAAGCTGACAAGATACAGATCAGATAGGTGGCCTGTGAGATAGGTAGGAAATGGGCTAACAGAGGAGAGTGATCAATGGTTTTTACTCAGGGAGGCAGCCTGTCACTAGTGGGGACTCCCAGGGGTCAGTACTGGACCCTACACTGTCAATATCTTCATAAATTATCTGGATGATGGAATTGACAGCACTGTCCCCATGTTTGCTGATGACACCAATCAGAGTGGTGAGGTGGTAAGGGTAAGCCATGTTGGAGATGTGGACAGGCTGGAAGAGTGAGCTAGCAGGAACTGTATGGAGATTAACAATGACAGGTGCAAAATCCTGTACCTGGGACAGAATAACCAAAGCATTTGTGGCCAGTGAGCAGCCTTGCTGAAAGGGACCTGGGGCTTCTGGCAAACAAGCAATGAAGGTAAATCAGATCCTGGGCTACATCCACAGGGACATTACTAGCTGAGACAGAGATGCGATTATCCTACTCTGCTCAGTGCTTCTCAGGCTGCACCTGGAGAGCCAATTTTGGCCTCCACAATTCAAGAAAGATGTGAACAGACTGGAGAGAATCCAAAAGAGGGCTACAAAGATGATCAAAGGGCTGGAGAAACAGCCGTGTGAGAAAGGACTGAAGGAGGTTCATCTCCCTGAAGAAGAGAATGCTCGGGGGGGAACCTCATCACAGGGTGACTGCAAAGAGGATGGAGCCTCTCTCTTCACAAGGAGTCACATGGAAAAAAGCGAGGGGCAATGGATATAAGTTGCACTGCAAGAGGTTTAATCTCAATATAAGAAAGACATTTTTACAATGAGGGCAATCATTCACTGGAACAACTTCCCCAGAGATGGGGTAATCACTGGAAGTTTTAAAGATGCAATTGAACAGTGCTCAGTAATCCCTTTCCCTTGTAAGGTTGGACCAGATTATCTTTTGAGGTCACTTCCAACCTGGACTATTCAATGAGTCTGAGATTGTTTCTACAATTAAATTGTTCTGTGACCTTGCATTATAATGACAGTCAATCTCTCTTCCCCTCCTCTCTGTCCTTCTCCTTTCTGGGCAGGACTACCTCAACATGGATGAGCATTACTGCAGTTCCTACCTGTGAAGCCTGTGGCCTATATCTGGACAACCCAGGAGGACTGTAGTCAACTTATTGCTTTTTCTTGGTCAAAGTGGTCTTCCTAGCAAACTTTTGAATCAGTAGCCCAGCCTGACTGGTTAATACTAGTGGGTCTGGGCATTGCTCAGTCATTCTGCTTCATTTCCTAGCCATAACTTTTTTGAAAGTACAAGTTTTTCACAAAGGAAGATGTAAAGAACAAAGTGACAAAAGTAGAAATAAAATTCAGAACACAATCCAGACTTCAACATCCACAAATTGATTTGGGTTGTTTTTCACTAGACTTGGAGATCAGTTTCAATTCTTCATTTTAATTACTAGTTTTTGTAGGTCTGAACTTTTAAAACATTAAAAGACTGCTCATTCTACTAGAAGCTGTGTGGTCTGGCTCTGTTCCAAACCAAATCTTGTTACTTGTCCTGAGACACACAGTTAGAAACATACCTTTGTCTTGATTGCTTGAAATACAGTCTATTAAGTAGTTGATGTCAGTTTTAGTTTGGCAATTCAGCAGTGAGAAATGACTTTTTTGTATGCATTCAGTTGATTCAGAGCATGAGAGGAAGCTTAGTTGTTCAGTTCAGGTACAAAACCAGAGTTATCTAGGCTTTACTAATTGAATGAAACCATCCATATGCTGAATCTTTTTATATGCAGTTAATTACTGCCATATGGAAAGAAATCTTACATCATTTCTCATAAGTACACTATCCAGTACTGCAGGCTGAGCAGACCCAGGAATTTATTTTAATTGTTAATGGTTGGTTTAATACCTCTTACAAACTGGAAATGCCAGGAAATAAGTGGTATCTCAGTTCATGGGAGTGTTTATCATTTATATGGCCCTCACACAAACTATAAACAGTCTAAATACTAATGCTGGAAAGACCAATTTACATCAGTACTTAGTGTTAGTCTATACTTAGCTCTTCCTTGTGTTTCCCATGAGGGTAATTTCACAGTGAGAGCAGCAAGAATGAGCACTGCTGATCACAAGCCATTAGAAGTATTTTTTTTAAATTTGAAAATAGAATGCAATATTATTTGTAGAAAGTCTTAAATGATGGAAACATTTAAAGCATTTTAGTTGTACTTGAACTCTTGTTGCTTGAGTGTATATATAGTACTGAATTGGTGCTAGTACTGGTATGGGGAAAGGGCTAAAAAATACGACACTGTTCCACATTAGTTCATGAGATACTCAGAAAAGTCTGTAGCAGTGGATGAGGGTGTTGTCATTGCTAGTAGCTGGATTTGAAATAGACCGTGATCTGCTTCATTTCAAATAAAACCAAGGGGTAATCTTAATGTCTGATTATTGGTGAGATAAGATGCTTTGTGTTATACTTCATGAACTAGAGACTACAACATTGTTTGGTTGCTGTGATTAATAGATTATCTTATATTTTAGATAACAATTATGTGCAGAAAGGTAATATAAATGTAGTAAATATATTGGTTAGTTTAATGAAGTTTCAGGACATTAAATAATCTCACCTTCTAAGTTGCTGCTTTTTTTGCTTGTGCAGGAAATAATCCAGGATTTGAGGAAAGTAGTGCTTTCAAACTGGCACTTCACTTGCTCTGAAAGGACTTTTTACATGTAATTCACTAAATCTAGTGGCTCCCAAATATTTTGAAGCCCTGTGTGCTTGGTACTCATGCTGATAACGGGCAGTTTCAGACCTGAATGAATTTATAGTCTTATTGAAGGCATATGTTTCCTCTGTAGGAAATTCTGTGTGTTATAATTTAACAATATCTGTCTTCATCTGGGAGAGAACTGGGACACCATCAGGTCTTCAATATAGGTCCTTTATTACATTAATTTATAATTTCTGCTGACTTTTAGATGTTGGATGTGCTCTTTGGCACTGCAGCTTGGCCTGATGAATCCCTAGCTAGGAAAGCTGCATGTTGTAGATTCGCAGTAGTTGCCTCTAAGTTTGGGGTGTCGTGAGAAGGCCCCAGTCTTAACTGGGAGCAGGTATGTTCTGCTTGATCCAGCAGTCCATGTGGCAACTGACACATTGGAACCAAGGATGGATGCCTGAAATTACCTTCCAGTAGAGGGAATGGGAGCTAGGAGTAATGGCTTAGAGAGCATATAGACTCAGGGGAGCACTCTGGAAGGACTTCCTTGGTAATTCTTTGCAGGTTGCCCCAGGATACGACCATGGAGAGAATGACACATTGTAGAGATGGAAATGAAATTGAGATTGTTGTTCACACTTGATTACAAATAACAGAAGCATATGTTTTTCATGCTAAGATTGTTTTTGGTTCCGAACACACTACTGCAACAAGACTTGTAATGTATTTTTATGGAATTGTAGGATGGTTGAGGTTGCAGGGAACCCCTAGAGGTTTTGGAGGGGAGAATGGTTAGGGTGGTATGGATTGGGTATTCTCTTTCCTTTTTGAAGAAAGATGTGCTTAAAAGCAAATATCTCTGCATTTTCTACTTTGTAACTTGTCTACGCTCACAGAAGTCAAGTTTTTGTTTGGGGTTTTTTTATTGAAACAGTGGTTCTCCATACAACAAAGTGAAATAACTAGATTCCTTGCCAAATCACTGACCACAAAATTATTTTTAAAAGTACGGATTGCTTGCTCATGTTGTCCTTTAATGAAGGAGTCAGTAGCAGCACCTCATGGGTTTATGCATAGCATATGGTCACAAGGGTTGAATAGCAATGTCATCTAGAATAGCTGAGTCCGTCAGCTCTCAGTGCTGTCTTGTACTTTTTGATCCTAAGCCTCAGTCTCTGATTCAACCTATTGAGTGAGAAATTAGTTTGGGAATCACTGTCTTAGGTTTTACCTCTCATAATTGTTTCAGTGCATCTTGTAGTGTTCTTGCAGTCCTCAATTTTTTTCTCCCATTCCAGAAGCCATGACCCTTGTGGTATAACTGCTGTGAGTCACGTAGCTAGAAAAGCAAACAAAAATGCTGTGGCATGTGCATGAACATGGAGGTCATGGCTTCAGGAATGTGAAATTTAGATGCTCCAAAACTTGTTTACTGCGGGTTTGATGATCCACAAAGTTTTACAAAATAATGCTTTTTATAGTACTGCATATAACAGCATCTACATTCTGCTTTCTTGTAAGTAACGGTGATGACTGGACTCTTCTCAAACAGCTCATGGGTCCTCACAAGTGCTGTGTGAGAGCTGGGGACAGCTTGCGTGCAAGTTCTTGGCATTAGCAATCATGCTATGACTGCTACTATTAAAGAACTGATTCAATTTCATTGCTGCAATCTACTAAAACTTGAGTTTTCCACCTCAGTTAGCAGGCTAGTGGGAAGCATAGTTTTGAAGATGAGGTTTGAAATGCCACAGTGTCACTAAAAATAACAAAGAATGCCTGCCCCTGCCCCCGCCCAATGAGAACTTCCAAAATGTGTGTAGGTTTATTTTGTTACTCAAAGTTCAGCTTCCTGTGCAGCTTTAGTGGCCCTAACTAATACTCTTTCTGAAGCCATTAATTTCTTTCCTGCTGATGTATTTGGAATATGTTTCTGATACAGCTCTTCCTGGTACCTCCTGTTTTCTGAGCAGTAACGCATGAATGTTTAGCTTTTTTGTATTGTTTTTAGTACAAAAACAGATGTTCTTTCTTTGTGATAATGGAAACTTCTATATATCCTTCAGAAAAGCCTTATGATTTAATATTTAGGGGGGAAGAGTGATCTCATTTGCTGAATTTAATTTGAAAAATGTTTATTACAAAAAAAAAGTCTTTTTTTCTAGTACTGGTTAAATGCTTTAGAAATTGCAGGTTTCACTACATACTTGGTCAGAAGGCAAAGCGTATTTTTTCCTGTAACTAATATAGTATATATTGATAGAATAAAATAACTCCACAATCTACTTTGGTATGTTATATATAGGACGGACTAGGAACTAATGAAATATGAGAGTTTGTACAGTGGCCTTAATGACCAATTCTTTTTATGTTTTTTCTTCTAAGGCTTATATGGTTTTACACTTGTTTAAAAAATGTCTTTTCCCCTTCCCCTCTTAAAGGTAGAGACCTGTGGGTTCTTGTTCTGGGAAGGTTTCCAACCCATCATAAGATTGGCATTCCAGAGTTCAAGTATGTTGCTAATATGCATGGGGATGAGGTACGTTTCAATTTTTGCAATGTCATTTATGCCAAATACACTTACCAGAGGTTTAGAGCGAACTCCTCTCAGGCATGTGCTACTTATTATTGAGGTGTGTCATAACTCAGAGGACATACTATGTGTGTATTTCTAGAGGAATTTTAAGAATAAAGTTCCTTTGTTTTGGCGGAGAGGCTTTAGGAGACCTTACATCATGATAAAGAGTCCTAAAATCCCACACCCAAGACCTCTCTTAAGCAGAGAGCTTTGTCTTCTCCAAGTGATTAACCCTAGGGGCTTTAAATTTTCTGACAGTAAGCCGGATTCAGAAGTTTGCTTGTATATTATTATTGCCTAGGTATGCAATACGACTGATAGAACTCTACAAATACACCCTAAGATTAAATAATAATGGCTGTGAAGACTCAAATTATGTATTTTAAGGCAGAAAATTTGTCTTGGGAACCTTAAGCTGGGAACACCTAGGTTCACCTGAGATAACACAGTGAATATAAACCAAAAAGCAATTCTAGAGCAATTAACTTGCTCTGGGAAGAATACTGACTTATTATTAATGATAAAGTAGAAAATGGTGATTATAAGCCTTCCTGTAGCAGTACATTAATCTGGATCAGAAAGAATCAAAGCTTCACTCTTGTCTGTAGTACTTTCTTGCTTTCTATTTCCCTTATTCTTTTCATTCTTTTTCGTTTTGTGCTAAGAATTTTCCCCAAGTTACATTAGTTTCACCTTGTGTGACAGTAGCTATGCTCAAAGTGCTGCTGGGAGTTTGACTGCTTTGGAATTTAACTCTGTGTGGGAAGAAGCTGAATCATGGTTTCAAATGGGTACATGTGTTACTGCATGCCCAAGAGAGGGTTTGCAGCTCTTGAATCCTGGTGTGTGTCAGCAGGGGAGTACAGGCTGCCCAGGAAGAGAGGGTCCATGTGACAGTCCCTGCAGATTGCTGGAGGGAATTGCAAACTTATGGCTGTAGATCATCCAGCTTTGATGGGGAGATGGAGGGCAGATTTCATAGAATCATAGAATCGTTTGGGTTGGAAAAGACCTCCGAGATCATTGAGTCCAACCCTTGGTCCAACTCTAGTCCATTTACTAGATCATGGCACTTAGTGCCACGTCCAATCTGCGTTTAAAAATCTCTAGGGATGGTGAATTCACCACCTCTCTGGGCCGGCCATTCCAATGCCCAATTACTCTCTCTGTAAAGAATTTTTTTCTGATATCCAACTTCAATTTCCCCTGGCAGAGCTTAAGCCCGTGCCCCCTTGTCCTATTGCTGAGTGCCTGGGAGAAGAGACCAGCCCCCACCTGGCTAGAACTTCCCTTCAGGTAGTTCTAGACTGATGAGGTCACCTCTGAGCCTCCTCTTCTCCAGGCTAAACCACCCCAGCTCACTCAGCCTCTCCCCACACCAGTGCTCCAGTCCCCTCACCAGCCTTGTTGCTCTTCTCTGGACTCGCTCAAGCACCTCAATATCCTTTCTGAACTGAGGGGCCCAGAACTGAACACAGTACTCAAGGTGTGGCCTCACCAACGCATGAACGATGATTTGGTCTTATCCATGATGGCATGGCTCTTGAATCCAGTATTGCTGGACTGCAAAAGGCCGCATGTAACTGAAACCTCTGCAATGAAGCAGCTCTGGCATTATCACTGCCCAGCTGCACACGTACAAGGAGTTTTGAACACAGAGACAGGCACTGTTTGCGTATCCACAGGGGCAGGGGCTGCTGCAGATTGGCAACTCGGATCACTGCCTACAATCTAAGATTTTTATTATCGTCATGAGGAAGTGAGGTGAGATTTTGTTTTAAAGCCAGACACAGTGCCAGACAGTCTGAGTAGGGTTGATCCTGGAGATGCCTAGGTGCCATAGGTGCTCTAAGTGGCATGCTACATTCTAGCTTGTTCAGTAGACAAAGCATGCACCTAGGGAACATTCCGGAAATAGAGCTATTCCTCCTTTTCAGGCCCTCAGGATCTTTGCCTTATGGGGAGGGTTCTGTGTATACGTTTAATGCACAGTTGGTGTTTTTTTTCTTATCTGATTGTAAATGTGTTTCAGATGTCAGGAAATTAATTCCTCATATAGAAAGGCATTGGAGATTTTGAATATTTTTTCCCATAGTCTAAGATTCTGCTGGATAGTCACTGGGGATAGATTCAACTACCCCTTCAATATATTAAGCAGATAAGTTTTGCCCTAATGATATGACAAGCTTCAATTTGTGTGCCATAATCTTTCATAAATTCAAATTGTGGTATTATAGCTACATTGATCCAGTCAGATCTTTTGTGCTTCAGTGACACTTTCCATAAATGATACAAAAAGAGAAAAGTTCTGTTCTGAAGCTTTGTTTGCTTATGCTGCCCTGCTAACCTGTAATGATCTCACAAATGACACTTGAGTTAGCTGGCCAGCTGCTCCTAAAACATAAAAGTTGGGGAGGATCCTGAATTGCATGTGTGTGGGCTGTTCACACATGCTGCTGGAAGCAAATCTAGGTTATTTGGAGAGCTGCCCAAAAGGGAAGTTGTAATAAAATTATGTGAGTACACAATACTAGGAAAAGAGTTGTTCTTTTCAGAACTGGTTGATTTTTTTTCTTAATACTGTAAGACATAACCAGCCAAGATGTAAAAGATTTTCGTTTGTATTTGTCACTGTGAAATAGAGTAAACTTTTGCCCCAGATTCACAGAGAGACAAGAAAAGACTTCTCCTGTTCCTTGGGTGCCTGTATGAAGTTGGACATCATTTTTAGCAGTACTTTTTGTTTAACCCAAGCCAGATTAAAACTACTTTAAACAGACTCATCAAAATGACGCTAATAGACTGCTCAAAATGCATAAGCCTTTGAAGTGTTAATAAAGTCTTCACTGGGGAAGGTGAGGGATAGTTTGCCTGCTGCTTTGGGGCAGCTCCCATTCTGAAATATGCAGCAGCTTCTCTTGTCCCAGCTTCATACTCTTACTTGAAAGATTTTGTCAGAGTGTACACTCACACGTTCCTCCCAGGGGAAGAACTTGTTCCACTTAACATTGACCACAATGGAACCCCTAAACACCTCTAAGTCATAAATAGAACTATCACCTTTGGAGCAGCAGCTATAAGGAAGTTTCAGCACATATTCCTATGTCCGTAGAACTGTGCAATACATTATGGAAGTGCTGTGCAGGGAAACAATACGTGCTCTAGAAAAGAAAAAAATATTTATTAAAAAAATTGCATAGGGAACTATTGTCCACCTACCTTCAGTATCAGCTAATGTAATGTTAAGAAGGTCAGAAGCACCAGAGATTTCAAAATTCAAAGCAGCAAGTCTCAGTGCTAACAACAGACTTTAAAAAAAGCTGGGTGTTGCTGAGATCTGTTACAACACAGTTCAACACTGCCTTGCCCCAGTTACCTTTTTCCTTATTTTTTTCCTCACACTCTTCTGAGTGGGAAAAGAAAGAGCTATGCTTTTCTCAGCCAGGTGAAGCCTTGTGCTGAGGAGCATGTGGAATTTGTCCAGGTAGTAACAACTTATACCAGTTACTAGTTCAAAAGCAGGCCTTATGTTGCCATTTCCTTCTGGGATAAACCAAGGAACTGCACTTCCATGTCGCACGTGTGGTAGTTCTCAGATTTCCATAGTGATTGCTGCGGTAGAAATAAAAGGATGTGTGCCAAACTGTTTGCATAAACAGTCACTTTAATGCTGGTGTATTTCAGTAAAGAAGGACAAACACAGTGGGGTGTGTTGTAGCGGTGCATAATAATTAGTGCTGTACAAGTGTTAGAAATAACATCTTGTAAGTGTGGCATTTAAGTGGCAAACCAAGATGGGCTGCCGGTTTCTCTGCTCTAACTCCAGTTCCTTAGGTGGAGTTGTGCCTGGTATGCTGAGCAAGACTGTGGAGCAGCTGGGGCTGAAGCAAGGAGGTTGGCGAGACTGTGTTGCCCTGAAACAGGTCCTACCTGATGGTTTGGATCTTTCTTTCGACATCATTCAATTTAAAAACCAGGCCCTGTTAAGGAAAGAATTTTAATAATAAAAATGGGCAGAGTCTATCCACCTATAGTCCCCTGGTATTAGGTCTCTATCATGTGGTAACAACAATGTTCTAAAACCAGGGATGCTGCAGTGAAGTGTTGCAGTGCAGGTGCAATTGAAGCTAACCTTAATCTTCTAACTGGCCTGCTCCTAGGGCTTCTTGAGTAAGCCCTGCTGTAGCTGAGCAGGGTGCTGACACAGCCGTGCCAGAGGGGAGAGTCAGAAAGTTTAAGGGATGTGTGTACAGAAACAGCAGTCACACCCTTTTCTACAGCGTTGATCCATGTCCTGACACATGCACAATTCTTCATTCAAGACTTCCTCTGAGGATCACTGAAAGCCTTTCCTGCTGACTTTCTCCCTTTGGGGCACAGGAGGGAACTGACATCTGAAAGTGCTCAGAGAAACTTAATGTCTAATTGTATCCCTAGAGGTGGGAGAAAGGGCCTTCCTTCTCTTCTCTGTCATCCTTCATGTGAACTGCAGCAAAACAAAACACCTGGGCATCACTCTTGGGATACTGCAATGAAAGCCAAATGTTCATCATGCCTTCTCAAAGCCTCAGAGCATATAAATGCTATCCCCTGCTCTTCTCTCTATCTCCAGGTGAGACTTGAGGCAGGTTAAGGTGTCTCTCCTTGACTTCACTGTCAGCAACTTACCTTCAGCATGTCTAGATCTTTTATTTAAAGCTCTAAAGTGAAACTGAATCGTAATTCTTATCCAGCTGAGGTACAGCTGAGCTTTGTAGTAACAGGGTAAAGCTTGACTGAGCAGCAGATACTTTCCAAGGGCTTGATCAAAACTTGAGCTGTATTTTCCCAGAAACAAAGATTTTCCCTCTCCCTCAGATACCTCCAGATGTGCCTTCTCAAGAAATGCAGAGTACTCTGGACCAAAATAAAACCAATTCTCTGTCACCTCACCAAAACAGTGGTAATAAGTGTAGTCTTCCCTCACCATGCAATGATAGAAGTACCAATCTAAAGTACCCTCTAATGATAGGGATAATCTGCATAGTTTAATGTGCTGAGTACTTGCGTACAACAATAGCTATACAAGGATTTCTGTAAAATTGAGTTGGTTTTAAAGTACTGTATACATAAGTCTGGGGCTAACTTTTATGTGCAAAGAATGTCATCTGTGAAAAACTGGTCATCTTTCATTCTTTGTAAACATTGTCCTTTTCTATCGCCTTCTCTTGCTACTTTATTTTTTTCCCCTTTTTGTTCCTGCTTCTCTACCCTTTCATTTGGTCAGACACTGAAGAGAAGTACCGTAGGAGATGAGTGCTTTCCCAGTTTCTCCAGACAGCAGTGCAGTCTTGTCTGTAGTTTAGCTGTCTCTGCGGTAGGGCCATTCCTGCTGATTCTGAGTCTGTTAGCTTTATCTTTCATGCCCTGGGCCATGATTTGGCTGATTTTCTCTTTCTTCATTTCTTCACCCACCCCTATATGCTTCCCAAGATGTCTATCACCCTGTTCAGGAGCTGCCCGTGCAAGACAGGTTCTGTTGCATCCCTTCGTAAATTTCACAGAGTATATTTATCAAACCTACAGAACAGTCTGTTTTCATGTACTCAGGTGCTGTTTTGAAAGCTATTGGAAATGGAAGAAATTAGGTACTTTCTCCCCTTTTTCCAAGCCCATTTTCTGTAGTTTCTAGAAAAAGAACTGCTTAGTTACTGGCACAGCATATGCATTTGTGTAATGCAGCTTCTTCTAGCAGATTACAACCAGGAGACCAGCAGCAAGGGTAAAATTTATGAACAAATCTGCTGGGGGGCAGTGTGGGGAGAGAAGGATTCTCCTTTTTCACTGTGCAAATGGCATGGCAGAATTGCTTGAGTACCAGTTCAGAGACAATAGCTGCCTTCAGGTATGACACTTAAAATGGTGTGATCCACAACTTAGAAGAGTCAAGTTTGGCTCTACATTGTTTGTTTGTTTCTTCTACAATAAACAGAAATTGGCATCTAACTGGCAAGACATGGTCTGTTCCCAACCCAAACAGCAGCTACACCCAGTTCTCCTGCCCCATCATGTATCCAGGCAGAGGTCCTCCTGGATGGTTCCCATTTACCTTAACACCAAAAGCACAATTTGCCACTTAAAAATGCACCAGTGTGAAAATTCAACAAGATATGAGTGCAGCAAATAGCTGTGGGGAAATACTGCTTTTGCCCTGCTTGATTCCACCTACCTTTTACCTGAGATTAGCTCGGTGGATTAGAGCATGCTGCTAATAACACCAAGGCCATGGGTTTGATCTCTTCATGGGCCATTCACTTAAGAGTTGGACTCGATGATCCTTGCAGGTCACTTCCAACCCAGAATATTCTGTGAAATATCTGTGAAAAAAATATTCATGTAATCTGTAAGCAAGAAGATGTGTATCTGCAACATCAGGTTCATCTGATAAGGCCAGTCCACATACCTCACTTTAGAAAAAAAAATCTTTGCAATATTTCCACATTAGTGGTGCAAGACTCATTCCAAAAGATACTGAGATGCTGTAGCTCTGGAGCAGAGCCTGCAGTGATTCACCAGACTTTCTTCATGGAGATAACGTAGAAATAAATTGTCTATAGAGCACATCTAGTTGCAAGTCTTGGCTTGTTCCCATTGTAGGCAGGATTTAGGAACCCTATAGTGCCCTTGAGGCTTGGGTCACAGTGCTATGGATAGTGCCCCTGGAAAGTATGGTCCAGTGAACACTGTAGTAGTAGTTTCTGGGGTAGAATAGAATTGATTGTTCATAACTCTGGATCTGGGACATGGCACTTTTTTGCCTGAAATCTGATCTAGGGAGATGTCCTGTCAGCTTTCACAATTTATACAAAGCTATATGAACAAAAATAGGTGTTTGGCTTTTTCTCTGTCTCTCCTTGTTCCAAAGTCTGCATCCAAATGCCCTTCCATGTCTTTTTCTAAGGATTTATATACACATTTGGTTTCTCCAATGCATGTGTTCATGGCATTAAAATAAAGCAATGTAATAGGGAATGGAACGGAAGTGTCTATGGGTGTCTATGATCCTGTATTAAAGTTGACTTTCATTAAAGGAAACCAGCAAGAAAAAGTCCTGCTCTGGAAGCATGGCAGGCTTCTCCTTTCTTTCTTCTGAACCATCACTGCCAAGTGGAGATGCACAGCACTGACATTTGTGCACAGAACCCAGTGTTCCTTGGGTGTCAGAGATGTGACTGCAGTAGAACTGAGAAAACACAGTGGGGTGTTCCCAAGCTCACATGATCTTTATCAGACAGTTTTAGTTTTTGATAAGGCTATGCCTTATCTATGCGAGATAAGTGGTCCAGCTGACACAGTTAGTTTCCGATTATACAAAAAGGTCTGGCTTATCTGGGTTTAAAACCCTTGTGAAAATCCAGCAGTGTTTCATCTATGAAATTGCTAAATATATTTAGGGGAGAGTATAAAACAAACCAGTGTTAATTAGAATGCTCTTGTATGTCTGTGTAATCCAGTAAGAAAAACCTGGAAGTGCAAGGCGGTGGGTTTTTTTTTATTTTCTTCTTTGTCTTCCATAGCAGATGTAAAATAAAATCTATGTTTTTTTTTAATACAGACTGTTGGGAGAGAAATCTTGCTCCATTTGATAGACCTCCTGGTGACCAGCTATAGACGTGACCCAGTTATTACCCGGTTACTCAATAATACCCGGATTCATATCATGCCAACAATGAATCCTGATGGATTTGAAGCCACAGAAGTGCCTGATTGTTATTACACACGAGGAAGGTAAGGGTGGCTTATGAAGGTGGGAGAGGTAAAGGAAATGGGTGGAGAGTAATAATCGCAGATAGCCAAGAGACTGAATCATACTTGGTAGAGAGGATAGTCTCGAAGATGTGTTAGGGCTAATTTTTTCCAGTGCTGTTCTGAAGACGCACTGTTACAACATAGTTTTTGAAGACTGAGTCAGTCTGGTGTTTATGTGTGATGTGCCCGGAGAAAATTGGTCAGAATGGTGTAATGACCTCACCTTTTGGGCAGGAGACCCAGATTGTGAATGCAAGCACAATTCCCTATTTTGTGGCACCTTTAGGGTGCTACAAAAAAAGAAAGAAAACTCCACCTACAGGGATCTATTTTAGTTGGAGAACTCTGCAACCCTTCTTAATGAGAAAAAGGTGTGTCTAAACTTGTTGAAGGGACTTCTAGCAATGTGTTTAAAGATCATGTTGAATGCAGATTTAGTAAGAGGAAGGAATTATGCTGTGAGAGATGGCTATAATAGGTACTGCACTAATAGGTAGTAACAGGAAAAAAAACTAATACAAGAAAATGTAACTTAGCATTGCTTCCTGTACTGCTTCGCATTCTTTAATGCAGAGACCAAAAAGAGGATGAAAAACTTAAGCTAGAAGAGGGAAAAAGGGAGTGAGAGAATGGAAAGAAATGCTAAAGGGACAAAGTTGGAATGTGCAGAAAAAGCAAACTCATAAGCTAGAAGTTCTCTTGGATCACTGGCCATAGCGACATCAGAGACAAATGAAAAGGTAGTTTAGGTAGTTTAGTTCTTTAGGTGACAAGTGTAGGCCATCCTTTTTATTAGGAAAGAAGTTTATTCCTCAGCACATAGATGGGACTTGTATGGAGGAGGGTACTTTTTATCCCCTCACTGTCAAACGGAGTTTAACAAGTTTAATAATTAGCACCATTTATGGCAGATTCCCTCTTTACTCCTGTACTGACCTGTCTGAGTGAAAAAGCAAGTAGGCTTTTACACAGGCTGGACCTTCAGGTTCAGGGAGAAGAGAATGCACCCTGTGTTTGACAGATTCTTTATCTCTGTCCAGAGTATGGCAGTACAAGGGACACGGCCTTTCAGTAGTTACCTTGGTCTTCTGTGCAAGTGGGGAAAACACACACAGAAGGACGACATCCTCCTGGTCTGGCTCTGGGTTTTCTAATTCACATATGTGTAGCAGAAGGCATGCTATATGCATGTTAAGTGCTCAGCATTTATACTTGAAATACAATAGAAGAATTGTTTTATTTTATTCTATGAAAATTCCTGTGTTGCCAGAAAGCAAACTGAAGTCCATCGTCTTAATGCTTGAAAAAGAAAAAACTATCATCTTCATTGTTGCTGAAGACAGTAGCATGCCACAGATCTGGAGTACTTGGGAGGCTGGTGATGTAGAAGTGTCCATAAGCAAAAGAGTAATGCAAATATCTTCTCTCTTTCTAAGGTACAACAAGAATGGAGAAGATCTGAACAGAAATTTTCCTGATGCCTTTGAAAATAACAGTGCTAACATTCAGCCAGAGACTCAAGCAGTGATGAACTGGATAAAAAATGAAACATTTGTTCTTTCAGCAAACTTGCATGGGGGTGCCCTGGTTGCCAGTTACACCTTTGATAATGGTAACTCAGGTAAGCAAGTAAGAAATTCTCTTTTCCACAGCTGATTTTGTTTAGGAACATTAGCTGTACCAAAGCAAAATTTATGAGGATTCCTGCAAGATTCTTCTAGCTTTTGAGCTGTGATGGGCAGAATTTGATAAACGCCATCAAAATTTACTGCCTAATACAGCTATTCAGAAGGTATTTGTTGTGTGTGTAAGCCAGCACTGCATGTTTTATCAGTAATGAGAGTTACACAATTGCTGTCTTCTTTCTGCAGTTACTGGCTCTTCAGAAGGCTATAGCAGATCTCCAGATGATGATGTCTTTATTCACCTGGCAAAAACCTATTCTTCCAACCATGCCAGCATGTACAAAGGGACTGGGTGTGACAACAGACAAAGCTTTCCAGGAGGCATTACCAACGGGTACTCTTGGTACCAGCTGGAAGGTAAGATCTCAGCGATATTTTATTAGCTGCTTCTGATACGATGTTCTCGCTTTCTCCTGCCATCTTTGATGATGAAAGGGCAGTGATTTTACAGAGGCTGATGAGGGGAGTAAGCCAACTCCTTTCACACAGATTTTCTGAGCAGGACCTGGGTCCCAATCAGCAATTACACAAGTGAATGAGGCAGTCACTGCTGTTTGGCTGCCTCTGTGCCCTTGCTTAAGGCCTGCAATAGCTGTAGAGAGTACACCCACATGCACACACTCCTTGGCACCAAGATCTTGTCCTTTTAGAAAGAAAACCAATCTCCTGTTCATGTATCATCCCTTTTTCTTTTTGATCACTGAAATAAATGTTTTCATTACTGTTTATGTGTAGCCAAATAGAATACGGGTCCTGTGTACTGTGGTATTGTGTGTTGCTTTCACCATCTGAATTCAAATATGTAAAAGGCTCTTGGAATGGCTTTGGCAAACCTGTGAATTTATCTGCCACAATTTAGCTGGAAATGCTTGAACGAATTTAAGTCAAACACTCATCTTTCTCAGCCAGAATTGTCATAATTTGCTAAATGCCACTGTGCTTTAGAAAATAACTAGAGTAATTATGTCTGTAAATACAAGTATGGCATTGAGGAATAATCTATCCAATTTACTTTTCTTACTGCTGAGATGTAACATTTTGACTCTCCTATTTGTCTTTTACTTTGAACTTAGTTTTAATTTGCAGCTGAGCACTCTTTTATTTCGCTTTTAAGGTGGAATGCAGGATTACAACTATGTCTGGGGACAGTGTTTTGAAATTACATTGGAACTGTCGTGCTGCAAATATCCTCCAGCAGACCAGCTGGAAAAGTTCTGGAGAGACAACAAAGTTGCTCTGATTGAATATATAAAACAAGTACACCTCGGTGGGTATGCGAATGGGGATGGGAGCTCCCAACAGCCTGGGTCAGTGTCACTGCTCACAGGGGAGGAGCTCTGGCATGAACTTGGGAGCTTCTGAACACGAAGTGATACGAGGCCAGGGATGGGTAAGGGAGGAAAACTTAGCTGTGTCAGGTGAGGGGCAGTGGGTGCTACTACAGTGGTGCAAGGGGCTTAATATGTGCCAGGGTGGGAGCAAGGGACCGTACAACCCTGTCAGGGAGTCTGGTTTCCTGAGCAGCCCGGGGGCAGTCGTTTATTTTAGAGGTGTATGTGTGCCTGAGCACAAGTTTTGTGGCTCTTTGCTACTTGATTTCGTATTTTTTGAAAGGCTTTTCTAGGTGTGACCTGACTTCAAGGTTGTAAGAGCTGCTGCTTAGTGAAGCAGTGCTGCTTTACAATGAGTTGAAGGTTTTGAACAAATCTGTTGCTTATCTTGCATTTTGTTGCCCAAAATACCTGACTCCTGTTTTATCTCTGCCTAATGCTGGTGCTGCCTTAAAGATCATGTGTGAGAATTAAGGGAAGGTACTTCATAAGCAGACATCGTTGATATTCTGCCTTTGAGAAGTTCTAGAGAAGACTGACTTATTTTAAATTACAAAAAAAGGGGGGATCTGTGTGCAAAAACACCCACCAAGCCAGTACTGGTTTGAAACTCTTCAGTAAAATACACATACAATAAGCATAAATGATGCCATTAGCAAATGAGATTTAGGAGATTACAGTGCTTCTTTCTAACTTAACATGAGGATAAACTATTAACAACAAACAGGGACTTTCTGTTTTAATTCCTTTCAGTGAGACAGAAATGACTGGTGATATTATTAGCTATAACTCAGTGAAATAGTCTTTGAGTGCACCCAGCAACTGCACAGTCTGACTTTCTCTGAGAAGAGGGTTAACCACAGTTACAGGTCATGATCTCTCTCCTCTCTTTCATAGGTGTCAAGGGTCAAGTTACTGATAAGAATGGGAATCCTATTCCCAATGCCATTGTGGAAGCTGAAGGAAGGCCTCATATCTGCCCCTACAGAACAAATGAACAAGGGGAGTACTTTCTTCTCCTTTTGCCTGGGACATATGTGCTCAATGTAAGTGGGCAGCCTTACTAAATTATTGTTTCTAATTGTGTTGAGCTCCTGAGCATATTGAGAAGGCATCCTTAGAATAGTCACATATAGGAGCTGTAGACTCTTCAGCAGATTTAAAAGAAAGTAGTATATTTTGAGTCAGCAGAAAGGAAATTTTTTGATACAGTGACATGTCAAGTCCTCAATGTCTCGAGATAAGCACCCATCTGACCTCGATGGTGGAGCCAGCAGGGATGAGCGTCTGGAGCACAGTGACGTGGGCTTGAGGTGTTTGAAACAAACCCCAGAGCTCTCACGGGGTGAGGGGGTGGAGCGTGGGATCGAGGCAGCTGGGCTGACACCAGCACTGGTGACAGTTGTTTGCTTGTGTTGAAATGGTTTGCCTGCAGATGATGTTAGAGAACATCCACGCAGTGTAGGCTCTGCCTGCTGCCAGCCAAGGGCTTACACTTAAGCATCACCACAGCATTCCCTCTCTTGTACAGCAAGTCTTACTGCTGTAATGTGAAAACTTTACTCTTTTCTCATCCCATGTTCCCAAATGTGTATTCAGAACAATTTTTCACATACATTTAAAGTGTAAACAGGCACATTAGCCAGTGGTTGTTTCACATCTGAACTCACTGTTTCAAACTAAGTAAGAACACTTCTGTGTTTGCTCCTAGGCTACTGTACCAGGATTTAAATCGATGCTGAAGACAGTGGAAATACCTGACAATACTGGTAACTTCAGTGCTTTAAAGCAGGACTTCTCTTTCTCAGAGGTCTCTACTTCTATCAGACCGAGAGTTTCTTCATGTCCCAAAACTCCCCTCTACCAAGAGCTCGCAGAGTTTTCAGCTGCAGTAAAACCAACCCTACATGTCTTGGTTTTAATGACTGCTATGCTTGTAATTTTCAAATAAAGTCAGGAATGACATGTCATGGCAAGGCAAAATCTTCCTGCACAAATGTGGCTTCTCAGACAAAAGAATTGTATATGCAAAAGAATGTCTGTTTTTATATAAACAAAATTATCAGATTCACAACCATGTTCACTGTGTTTTGTAAAATACTGGCTTGACAATTGAATATTTTACTTTACCTATCATATTTTTAATTGTAATAGACTATCATATTTTTCTATGGAAGTATTTTACTCTGAAGAAAGTTTGTACAGCCTATGGAGATAACTGTAGAATTTTGATACAGAAAATACAAATACATTCTGAAGACTTTGCCTGAATTCAAAAAAGTTGAGAATTGTACTGTAAATGCTTCATGCAAGCTCAGGTTCCTCACTGAACCGGCAGCTAAGGTGCCACACAACTGTAAGTGATCAGATCAATCCTATTTTCTCATAGTAAGGCCACTGCTATAAATGAGGAATGGCATTTTAAAATAGGAAGAAGATGGAAATGAAGTGTAAGTATGTGCCAAAGGGCCATGCTGCTGGAAGCTGGATGATAATCTGAACCATCAGCAAAAAAGAATTTCTATCTCTGAAAACAGTGTTCTCCTATGGCAGAGCTGCTGAAAACAACATGGAAACAGTCACTGAAAGCTTTATACCTTGTCCATTATTAACTGAATTCGGTGTGGAACAGAACCACAGACAATTCAGATTCTCGGAATAGCTTTAGCAATGGCTTTATATTGTTTAGGTAGCTTCAAAACCCTGCTGCTACACTGTTGGGACTGTCTAACACACATGCCTGGAGCTGACAGGCACACTCAGCAAGGTGCAAGCCAGATCTGGTTACAGAGGCTCATTTTAGCGCTGCCCTGGCTGGGCTGGGCTGGGCTGTACTGCAGGCAGGATTAGCAGATTCCTTTTGTCTGGCCAGTTGGAGTCATCCTCGGGGCCCTTTGAAGCTGTCCAATAAACACAAAATTCATCAAGAAAAGCCAGTTAGTACCATCTGCTGTGTTTATTTTAAAACTTTATCTGACAGTAAGTTTCTTAAGCAATTTCAAAAGTAAACCACAAGAGATTATCTTTGGAAACATCAATCTTTTTCTGTATACAGTAAATAAAAAATGCAGGAATGCAGTTAATCCTTTAATGCCTTTTAAAATCTTTCCTGAGGCACTGCTGTCACACCAAGCCCCACCAGCTGGGCTGTGGAGCTTGGGCATCAGACACTTGTCTGCGAGGTGGCTACATTCAGTGTGTGAATGCACTTCAGAACCTGAAACAGCAATAGGGGCTGTGTAAGATATGTTTTCTCTAATGTTTTCATCATATCCATTTGAATTTTCTACATTTTCTCACCCTGTGATCTGCTGTGTGTTGTTTACCAGTCAGAAAAGTAATTAATTATCCATTAAATCCAGCCACTGATACTTGGTTCTGATCCTGTCACTTACAGCAGAAAGGACTAGAGATTTCTTGAGTGTAAAATCCCCCCAACTCAAGAAATCTGAGAGAAGTCAGCAGTCCAGCAGGTAAGTGAGGGCAGAAAGAGTCTGTGTACTGGCTTACAGAACAAGAATCTGTATGAAAACCAAGTACCAGGACTTTTAACAATCAAGTCATTGACAGGAAAAAAAACCAGGAACACCAAGGAGTATATAAAGAAATCTTTATTTAAAGCTTTTAAATAAAACACAGTACTCAGTTTCCTTAGAGAAGGAAAAACTGAAAATCAAAAGATAAATGCAACACATATGAAAGTTTTCATAAATTGATCTGTGCACTGTGCAATTGGAGTGGGTACTTGTATTTTAATGGTTATTGACTGTGGTTGTATGTGCACTGTGTAGCCAGAAGGTACACACCACTACTTGCTCCTGAAAGCATGTTCATCTAGGAATAGTGGCAAAATTGCATAGTTGCTTCAATTCACTATGAACTACTCTTTTTAATAGTCATTCCAGCTATGTATAGTCAGACAACAAAGATTCTGGTCTAGAAAAGCTATTGGTATTTTAGGTGTTAAGTAATCACACAGACCGCCAACAATTTGGCTCAAGACCAAGGCTGTCCTTGAAAATCAGGCTGTTAAGCTAAAGCAACATTTACTCAAAAGGGGAGGCAATACCTTTTTCAGTATCATCAACAAATTTTACATGTAGAATATAGCTACAGATATACTAGAGAGGCATTCACATGAAGTTTTCAGTGCATCTGTGCTAAATGAAAAGAAAAAGGTGCACACTTGAGTTCAAAGCAAGAATATTTCATGTTCATGTGCAATCCATTGTTAAAAGATACCATAAGCCTCAGTTTTGCATTTTGCTTGTGCAACCTTTAAAGAAGTAACCCGAGATAAGCCTTTGACTCGGGTATGGAGGGCTGGAAAAGCCCTCTTAGCTGAGCAGGTAATCCCCCGGAAGAGACAGACCCTGCCAGGCCGAGGGTTGATGTTCCAGCAAAGCACAGCCTACATGAGCTCGCAGAGGGGGTGGGACAGCACAGGTGTACCTGTGTTGAGGAATGGGCATTAGCAAGTACAGAGGAGATCCTGGCCTTTCCTACAGCCTTCTTGGTTACATGTCCAAAAGCAAAAGCCGTTAGCCCCCATTGCAAATTAACTTGAAACCTCTCATCAACTGTCCTGCATCTTCCAGACCATCACCATGTTACCAGCACCCAGAAGGAGCCAGTCAGCTCCAGCCCCCTGGCTGTACTCCAGATCCAAAAGAATTCCAAAGGAAAACACCACCAAAATATTCTTACTATGTTCACGTTTCACCAGCTCCATCTCTAAATGTTCAGGTGTAATGCAGATATTGTTTTAAGGGAAGGAAACAAAGCCACAAAAATTTATGTGCCCTTCTTAATCTGAATATAATCCAAATATTTCTCTGTATTTTAATGCTACAATTTTTAAGTATTTTTCTTGTGATTTGCTAACAAAGCATCTTTATATGGGTGCTTTGGGGATTGGGATTAGCCAGGGCACCACAACACGTATTTAGAAGATTCAGCTGTGCCATCTGAAAGTCGTGGAAGCAAAGCTGGGGACCAAAGCTGGGGACCAGGAGGGATGGAGGAATAAGGTGTTTGTAACCACATCAAAGTGCCAGTACATGTCCATTCACAGACCCAGCAGGAAAAACAGGACAACTTTAGCAAGGTTGTCCATGGCATTGATCAGCATGTGTGGATCTTTGATCCAAAGGAAGGAGAAGTTAGCTTCTTTCAGGGGAAGAGACTGACCCATAGGGATAGTGACAAAGGAAAGATCTGACCTTTGTGTTCGATGCCATTTTTGATGGAAGTGCATCCCAGTTGGAAGTTTTTGAGCACACTTCCAAAACTCTAATTGATGGCTTCTTAAATGGCTATAACTGCACAGTGCTTGCCTATTGTGCAACAGGAGCTGGAAAGACTCACACACTGTTGGGCTCTCCTGAAGATCCTGGAGTGATGTATTTAACCATGATGGCTCTTTACAGCCGCATGGAGCAAATAAGATAAAATATGTGATATTGCTGTCTCCTATTTAGAGATTTACAATGGAACAGGTTTGGGATCTGCTGGTCAGCTCTGGCCCTTTGGCTGTCCGAGAGGATGAGCAGCGAGGGGTGGTAGTGCAAGGTCTGACATTACACCAGCCTAAATCAGCAGAGAAAATCCTTCAGATGTTGGATTATGGAAATAAGAATAGAACTCAGCATCCTACAGATGTGAATGCCTCCTCTTCCCAGTCCCATGCTCTCTTTCAGATCTACCTATGGCAGCAGGATAAAGCAGCCAGTATTAATCAAAATGTTCGTGTCACCAAAATCTGCCTCATTGACCTGGCAGGATCCAAATGAGCCAGTGCAACCAGTGCCAAGGGGCCTCGTTTTGTAGAAGGAGCCAACATTAACCGCTTCCTGCTTGCTCTGGGAAATGTCATTAATGCTTTGGCAGATCCAAAGCACAAGAAACACAGTTTATCAAAATAGCAAACTGAAGGATTCCCTTCGAGGAAACTGCAGAACAGTCATGGTAGCGGCCGTCAGTCCATCCTCTCAGTTCTACAATGTCACCTATAACACCCTTAGGTAGGCCAACTGAGCAAAGGAGATCAAGTCTTTGAAGAGCAATGTTATTAGTTTGGACAGTCACATAAGCCAGTATGTTAAAGTTTGCAACGAACAAAAGAAAGAGATCCTAATGTCAAAGGAGAAACTGAGAGAATACGAAGAAAAGCAAGTGAGCATTCCCAAAAATTATGATACTGCAGAACTTTCAAACAACCAGCAAGTGGAAATAGAAAGATACAAAGAAGTCCTTAAAAATGTGTTTGCAAACTGTGAGGAAATCAGAAGAGAATACCTCATTGTGGAAAAGATACTGAAAGAAAACACACTGCAGAAATATTACCATAATCAGTGTCATGAACAGATTTGACTGATGTGCTCTGAAGAAAAAGTAGAAAAGGCCACTTGCCAGCAGGATCAAAGGCTTTCAGTACTTAATATCCACTGTGTGTACATGCAGAATTAAAAAGAGGAGGTGGTCCAACATTTGGAGGAAAATACCATTTCCAGAAGCCTTACTGTACATTTCCATTGAGAGAATGCAACTGATTTACTGGGGGAAGGAGGATGGTAAAGTCATGGTATCCATTGCCTCCCCTTGTCACAAACATCCAAAAGTAAAGTCAATTTTGTACTTTGTATGGCAAGAAAAATCAGGGTGTAATTGTATGTAGTAAAAGACTTAATTAAAAGTAGAAAAAGAATAAAAAGAATGCGCCTTGTATATAAGGAAGCTTCTTTCTACTGAGGAGCCTTTTCACATTGTCTTATATGACTTCTGTGGGCGGTCCCGTGGTATAAAGGAGAGCACTCTGGACTCTGAATCCCAAGGACCTGAGTTCGAGTCTCAGTAGGGACCGTCCCCTGGCAGTTCAATGCCTCCCTGCCATCCGATCCTGTCAGCCCCGGTTAGTACCAGGTGCTGTGACAGTTCCGAGGACTTCACTGTCATTGTCCAAGCTCGCTCGGCCGTGGCAAATGGACCTTAGGAGTTAAAGGGTGGGGCCAGTTCTGCGCAGGCTGGAAGGGCACACCCAGGTGGGGAAAGCCCTTCCCAAATCTTCATTGACAAAGTCTGGCCATACATACATACATATTTATATGACTACACACATACCAGCAGACTAATTCAATAAATTAGAGCTCAAAACATTAACTGTGAGCACAAGAATATTTACAAATGGCAATAAATTAAAATATTAAAATGTGTGCAATATTAAATAAGGATCTCAAATACCAAGTAAACTGTCAACTTTCGTACCAAAATTTCACTGACTTTTGTGCCTCTGCCCAAGACCAGATATATTTACTGTCTGGAACAGTGTTGTCACTGCTTGTGCCCAAGCACCGAGTGCAGCCAGGCCAGATGATGGGGTGGAGGCAGAGCCAGAAGCTCCAGTGTGGGGTCAGGACCACAGTGCTGGGGTCTCTGTGTGACCTACGCACCCCCTGGGCCCCAGGCAGGCACTCACCTGCCCATGCCCCTGACAGGAACCACGAGAGAGTAATACTCACCACTCCCCAGTTCGTAAGGCATGCGCTCAAACCAAGCAAACTCTAGTTGTACTACAAGTCATTAAGAATAATACTAAGCCAGAAAATCTAATGTGAAACAAAAGATTTGACACAGTGATTTGCAGAAATCAAAATTCCCCATTTCCTCACCATTGCATGGACGGGAGAGTATTTCCACGGCTATTCTTCGCAACAAAAAGCATCCGAGGGGAAGTAAAATTTTAAACCATAAAAGGGAAATTCAGTTTTTCTTCTGTCAGAAAGTGTTACTGGGAAATTGCTTTAGAAGAATAAAACCAAAGGTGAGTGATTGTGAACAGAAGGATCACCACTCTGGCCACAGATGCCTGTGAGATGAAATATTTTTTTCAGTATGATCACTTAAGGGGATTGACTGGAAGAGAGTAACAAGAGTGGGATGGTACAATTTGATCCAGCAGAACTGGGTAAGGGCAGCTGCTCCCCCAGCACAGCAGTTACACAGCCATAGTAGTGACTGCTCAAAAAGTGTAAGACATGGGAGACAATGTAATGGACAAAGCTTTCTATAGATGAAGCTTTTTAAGTAGTCTCCATGTTATTGATGCTTCTGCATATACAACATCTACAGTTCTCAGCTGCAGAGCCCAGACTACAACATGGCCACTATTTGGGTCTCATCTGTACATGCAAAGAAGAGCCTCTAAAAGCCTCACTGCATCCAAATTTGAAACATCAAAAATTAGGAAAAAGTTAATAGGAAGTATAAATTAAGGCAGGTAGCCCTCTATTAGCATCCCTACTTGAAAAAATTAAGTATCTGCGCAAAGGTCTTCTCTCTCCGGCTGAAGGACTATCAAATCCCATAAAACCCATGAAGGATTTCTGATGATCAAAAAACTTTCAGGTACTTCCAGCAACCTGCTATTGCTTTACGAATTGCAACAGGCAAGAAACTTGCAAGTAAGAATTTGAAGAAACGTATACACCTGGAATTTATATTTTGATTAATTTGAATTAATTGTGCTAGAACTTAAGATACAACATATCCTTTAGCAGCATGTTTTTTAAAAATTGCTCTAATGTACTAACAAAACATGACTGGTCCCAGTAATTCAGTCTTTACCTATGAAGGTATTTCAGGCAAGTCACAAACAAGGATTTACCAAGTCTCTTGTATCTTTTTCCTAGGTCTTTCCAGGCATTTGCAGCCCTGGAGGTAATGATAGCAGTCTTTGCACCAGAATCAGCAATCTTACACTAGTGGTGTTAGGAAAGCTGTTGAACCTTGGCCTGCAGGATGGTAACACAAGGCAATTTCTGCATTTAGGCTACATGTCCATCTTGACACTCTCCTGACTGCTTATTTGCCATTCCCTATTCAGCAGATATCAGCAACTACCTGTAAAAATAAAAGGTGCTAAAATCATACAACTCCTCTTGTAATCTAGTTTTCTAAAGGAATAAATACCACTCATTGGGACAGAAACTCTCCATCTGAAAAAGAACTGAGTGATCTTTAGTGTATCCTACCAGAAGATACCAGAGCTCACATACTAACACTCCCTACTCTGAACACCCCACAGGACCGAGTCAGTCAGCAGACTCCTTGAGAACAGAACTGGTAAGTTTCACAAAGTTTTTGACAAAGTACAGCGAGGAAACAAGAGCTAAAAGCAGTTAAGGACAGATGCAATGAGACCAATTTTGAGTTTGCCAAACATCCTGTAACAGATTTTCAGAATTCTTGTGACACAGATAAGAACAGTTTGACTTGGAAAGACTACTGAACTCAAAGAATGTCTATGTGCACAGCTTATTTGTTTCTGCAGATGAAGGTGGCCTTTTGCTTACCATTATTATTCCAGTGAGTGATGTACTGAAGTCAAAAACAAGTGCATAAGAAGAAAACAATTGTCCCCCAATACTGCCCAATGTGACAATATACAGCATCTCCTCCTTCGTTTATCTTGCCTGTTCAAGTCTGCTCTCATGCTGCCAAATTAGTAATAATCAGGATAGTACAGACCTCCAAACTCACAGAGCATTTAAAATGTCATATCCTCAAGACATTTAAGATAGAACTCTATGACTGAACTTGGATCAATGACTTCTCGGGAGGGACATACAACCCTGAAGTTTACAATGCACACTAAAAAAATAAGACATAAAATACCCTTTCCTGTTTCCAATGCCTTAAATTATTTTCTATCACAATTTTCCCTACTGCCTGATAAGCTCTCTCCCACTATTTGGTTACTTGGAGAAATTTAAGACAAGATTCTATTTATTAATTTTATTGACTTATTCAGAGGGGTGTGATTGAGCCTGGTGTCTTCACCAGGCAACAAATACTGGAATCTGGAGAATCCAGATCTGGAGAATCTTAAGAGGAGGAACTCACAGGAATAAACACTTCAACGTCTCTCCTCTCACAATCATGCAATCTGGGTTTTTAATGTGTGTATTTAATCTAGTAAAATAATTGTCACTAACTTGCATGGAACATTAAACACTTGGAGAGGCAGGTGATTTACAGGACTTGGTTATTTCTCCGAAGAGCGACTCAAAATCTCCAAGTTGATTTATGACTATTGTGTGAACCTTTTAACTCCAGAACATTTATGTCAGCAATGATTTTTCATACTGAACATAGAGAGACCCAAAATACTAATTTCTCAATTAGCATACAAAAATAGTTTCTTTCGTGGCTTTCCAGTCAACATCTACCTAACCAAAATAAGTTAGTACAATCATTTGTATGGGCTGCCTGCACACCGGGCAGGGTTTGTTCCTCTTCTTAAGCTTTTTTGCGCACGTGAAACATGACATGAGGTGTCCTGTTTTGCCATGTACTATGCAGCCATTTTTAGGTCTGCTCTGACATATGACACAGGGCTCTGTGATGGTAATAGGCAGACTGGATTCCATGCTTTCCTCTTTGTCATGCATTTCTCTCTTCTCAGGTTCCTTATAGTTCTCCTGACTGCTACAAAACATGTTGCTTGATGTTGACGGCTGGGAATAATCTTCACTTTCCTGGGACTCAGAAATCTGTACTGTTTTCTCCTCATTCTCATCCACAGCTGGTTCTTTATCTTCAGTCATTTTTGTCTTCTTGCAGTCAGGAACATCAAAACCTTCTTCAGACTCTGCAGGAAAGGATCCTTCTGATTTGCTGTTTTCCAGTTTCTCACTCTTTTCGTCTGGAAGCCAATCCTCGCGTAGGGCCCAGCATCTGTGGCAGTGCCGCGGAAGCGGAGGATTCATTTTGCTACATTTGGGGCACTTCCAATAATCCTTTAGTGAATTAAAGGTTGGAACAGGTTAAGCTACTTGAACACTTACAAGTGAAGCATTCAGAGACTGTAAACAATTCACTACTGTCAAAATAATAATTATGTTGAGCTATTAATGTGTTTATGATTTTAAAATTACATTGTGTTTAGCCCCATTTTAAAGTTCTAGATTAATATACTTACTTTAAAACAACTGATTTTCTTTCTTTTTGCAGTAGGTTTGTGAATAGAACAATAACAATTCATTATTTCTTATGCAAAATTGCAGAAGCCAGACCACAAAAAACTTCAGAGAACCTCACAACAAATGTCTGATAAAATGGTCACCATTCCCCTTCTTTTTGCCAATGACTTCTGTAGTGGGAACTATTAAAGACTGAAGGGACCTTTCACCTGCGGCATGCTCGGCAACCGGGTGAGGGCACTCTGACACAGCAGTATAAGAGAAAACATCGGCCAATAAAAAAACAGAAGGCAAAAAAAAAAGGGGATAAAAAATGAGGGAAGAAAAAACCCGCCCGCATCACCATCTCAGAGATTACTCCAGACACTGCACCGAAGATACGCCACTGCCTTGTTAAAAATATATTTCATTTTTAAGGAAAAAGACCCTTCTTAGAAATAATGCAAGCCTAGGAGGAATCAACACAAAAAAACAACCCAAAACTCATTTAGATGAGTCCTGAATAACATCAGTAACACCAAGAGATTAAAAGACCAATTCTAAATCCTAAAAATAATGTACAGGCCTCTTTTTCCACACATAGGCATGGCTATGGTTTCAGAAGCTCTGTCTTTCACAAATAGAATAATGTCCCCTAGTCCAACAGACTATCCAGGGATTGGAACACTTCAGACAGTTCCAGACAACAGCTTTAAGATTCAACTGTGAAAAGCAAATATACATAAGGAGATACACTGCATTTTAGTTCTAGTGTGTGCTTTTTTCACATACAACTATACTTTGTCTCAAGACCCTAAATTTCTTCCCACACTTCAAAAAGTCTCACAGAATTTAGAAAAAGCCTCTCTTAATTTTACAGTACTGTTCTGAAAAAAGGCTTGCCTTCACATCTGTGTGTTACAGATACTTCCATTCAGGACAGACAGTAAAACCACATACTCTGATTAATAGGAAAAGTTTTTAAATTTACATGACTAAGATTTTTTTTTTTAATTTTGTGCAGGAAGACAGATTTAGGCTTCAAATAATTTCCTTCCATTAAGTCAATGAAACTGTAAGACAGTGCAGGTTTGGATTAGGAATGTTAATAGTTATAAAAAAAATCAAGGTTCCTTAATAATCACATGTTCAATAATTAAAATATTGTATTGGAACCTTCAAGTATAGAAGAAAAAGTCAATTTAATTATTAAAAAAATCACTGGTAGCATTAGAATTCATCCATATTTCTTGATCTACTCTGTTAGTTCACCCAATTTATGATGCTTCACTTGGCAAGTTTTAACTCACAGCTAGAGAAATCTCTGGATCTTCATCAAATGAATCAGCATCACTATCTTCATCCTGGTAAATAGTCAGCTGATAAACCTGGTTTAAAATTAGGGGAAAAAAAAGATGTAACAGTTTTCTGGCATTCAGTTAAAAACCAAAAATATTTTCAACCTGGAGAGTCTCCACTGATGGGCCACTAAGATTATTAACATATTAGTGGGGCTCTGAAGGAGCCTAGAGAAGGCTCAGGGCAAGGAGGTGTCTTTTCAATGTGTATAAATACCTGAAAGGAGTGTATAAACAACAGGGAGACAGGCTGTTTTCAGTGGTGTGCAGTGACAGGACAAGAGGCAACTGGCACAAATCAAAAACACAGGAGGTTCCCTCTGAATGTCAGCAGACACTTCTCACTGTGGGTGACTGAGCACTGGCACAGCTGCCCCGAGCATCAATGAAAGCCTCCATCCTTGGAGAAATTTAAAAGACATGTGAAAATGGACCTGGGCAATCAGCTCTACCTGTGCCAAGGCAGGTGGGTAAGATGACCTCCAGAAGCCCCTTTGAATTTCTGTGGGGAGCAGGGGCACACCCCAGTCCTGTCTTCCTCCAAATTACTGTCTTATCTCAGGGTGTAGCTCTGCAGCACAACTCCATGTGCATCAGTACAGTTGGTCCCAGTTGGCCTCTCAAGTACCACAATCATGTATGTCGTTGGTGAATTTTGCCTCTGGTACCCAGTACCCAATCTTGCCATCAGCTGATTAACCTCTCTAATGTAACAGAAAACCCACCCAGAAAAAACCCAAACACTTCCTTCCTGACATTCCAGATACCTAGATCTCTTGAAAATTATGGTAACCACAATTTTATTGCCTTCTTGCCTGCTAATAAAACTCTTTAAAACTGTGGTTTAGAATCTCTATGAAACACACACATATTCACAGAGGGAAATGACTCGGAAGTATCCCTTTGCAGAAGGTAAGTTTTCATTCAATATCTAGAGATGTCAAATTTCAACATATACTTCTATAATTAAAAATGCAGAAAGACTCAAGTATGCATGCTGCTATTGACTCCAACAGCTGCTGAGTGAAGTTAACTACACACACTGTCCTACAAAGCCTGTTTCAGAGCCTGCAGAAAGCCTCAGCACCCTTTCAGTTACTGCCTGGTGGGTGTATAACGGTGACCCAACTGCACTGCCACGTAATTTGATTTAATGAACAACAGGGTGCAGATTGTGACACAGTACATGCATGTCTAAAATAAACCTGAAGAGTTCTTGTTGGAATCGCAACACGAAGTATTCCTGCAAGTTTCCTTTTCCCTCTCACTACTACCTCAAGGTCAAAAAAACCCTCAAACGAAATAAGTAGGTACCTCATCATCTTCATCTGTGAGCTCCTGCCCTTCTTCATTATGGCTATAATCTTCTGAATAAATAGACTCAACTTCAAACTCTACACTGAACTGGTCTGAAACAGAGCTGTGGTCAAGCCAATCAGAGTTTTCACTTAATGAACTAACATCAAGATCCTGAAAAAAAAAAAGAGAAAGTATACATTCAGCCTCACCAGTCCATATACATAACCACTACTATTAAAACAGCTCTTAAGATAAAACTGTACTACTCACTTTAATTAGCTGAGGGGAAAAAAAAGACCAGTGGCTGTTAGAACAGTGTATCTTTTATGAGATAAACAAATTATAGGTAGGTAAAAATAAATCTAGATCTGAAAGCCTTTTCTTGTCACTGTAATAAGAGACTGTAGTCAACTTCTAGAAAGCTTGAAGACGGCAGTTACTATTTCACAAAGGCTCTCCTAAAAAGTGAAAGAACAGATGCAAGAAGATGCTGTCTTTTGGCTGCATGTCATTAAATTCCTTTCTTGTCAACTCTGTTAATGTTGAGATTGTGGCTAAACAATTATAAAATAGGAAGACTGAAGATAATGATATTAGTTTTGTCAATTCAGAACACAGTATGTGACTAGCAATACTGTTAGTTTAGCTCTACATGACTTAATCTAACCACAGATAATTTCCCTTGGTGTTTGTTGAGAACAACAACATGAAACAGTAGAGGCTTGGAAAATGAATGCAGTGTATCATTAGCATACATACTACAGGGTACAGTTACCAACGCTGTCCTAGAACTACCAACTAATTCTGACTTACAGAATGTCTGTGACTGCTTTCCTGTGCCAAGCAATAAGGAACTCGGTTTTTAAAGAATATTCAATGCTAGTATTTTAAAAAAATCACCTCAGCTTTGTGAGCAGATCTATGAAAAACTCTACGTCACCCACCCACAAACTTTTCTTTCCGCCTCTTTTCTTTCCTCAGACATCACAGAAGGCACTGCTGCTTTTAATTAGGATCACAATGTTTTCAAATGCATATTTGCACTTGTAGCACCTGCAAAAGTTGCACCACAAAGATATTTTGTATTTATAGTTTGACTTACAGGAATGGAAAGAGAATCTGCTGAATCACTGCTACTGCTTTCTTCACAGCACAGACCACTGAGTACACACCATGAAAGCCCTTCATCAAACGTCAACGAAATGCTGTCTGACTTGTGTCTCTTTCTTCTGTCATTATGCAGATCATCTGAAGAATTTTCTTCTGGACATATTCAAGAATTTTTATTACTCCAAAAATATCTACAGAATGTGCAGTTTTCAACAGTCTTAACAGAAGCTTAAAATATAATTTAGTTATTAAGAAATCTAATAAAATAATTTAGGTGGGTTTTTTTTGGGGGTGGGGGGGAAGGAAAGGCACCAGAACTTATTTAAAAAGACACAATAACATTGATAAACACGTAAAGTGTGAAATATTCCCAAAATCAGTATTTCAGGGGCTGGCTTTCCCCACTTGTCCCATCAGTACTGCTTGTGAATGTCTTCACATGCAGGAAATAATCACAAATTTGGAAGAATTCCTACTCCACACATCACATGTTATAACTCACCTAATTTAAAGAGATATAATTAGGATCTTAATTGTTCTTGCTCCCTCTATAGTCAGTAGACAGAAGGGCACTTTCAGAGAGCTTTTAAGTCCATCCCAGAATTTGTAGGGAGACAGAGCAACTAGCTCCTAGGTCATGTGCATACAAAAGACCTCAGCTAAGTGAGGTAAGTTCAGGTTCAAGTTTCAGAGACCTCGACAAATTTATTAGTGAATAGTTGCACTATATGTATTTATTCAACAAGATTTTTGCAACAAATTGTTAGAACTTTCACCACACACTAGCAAAAAAATCTTCAAGACATACTATATAAAAATTGAACTCTGAAAGTATTGCTTTAAGCTGTGCCTATTAAGTATGCTTGGTTTGAAGGCAAAAAGACGATGCTTTTTAAATACATCACGTTTTGAAACAACCACCAGCAGCAGCATAATGAGTAGGGGTACAGCATTTCAGGGGTAGGTAAGCCAAAATTCAGCTCCACTGACTTTCAGAGTGTTTGGTAAGAAACAATTTTATTAATAAAGGTGTTTAAAAAGTCAGTATGTAAGTGCAGTGGAGTGAAAATCCCCCAGGATCCCCAAAAACTTGGTTTAACACGCCTTAGTATGAGCCTGCTGCTCCAACACAGGTGCCTTCTGCACCCACCCTCTACTGCCCAGCCTCTCCCTTGCCTTGCAAAAATACACTGTGACAATCCATGAGTCTCCAAGTCTTGAATCTTTCATCATAAAAGAAAAGAACAAAACACTTGTACATACTTTGAGACTTCTCTTACTTTCCCTTGGTGCTTCTTGGCTCAGCCCCTCTCTTTTCTTTTTTTCGCCCTGAGAGCCCCACCAAATTTGGAGCCCCCAGGCCCAAGGGTTGCTCCTGTCCATCGTTGTCCTCATGGCTCCATGCCGTACTGATACTGTATCACCACAAGGGTTCTATACACTATATATAAGTGGCTCCAAAGGAGCCGATACCACGCCAATTTAACAATAATAGTGGTTTAAAAGAAGATTTCCTATAAATTGGAAAAAAAGTGTATACAAAACTATTAAAAGAAGTTTTAAAGCTGTAACAAACTAATAAATGGATGCAAAGACAAGAGTTAATAATCAAACCTCCAATAAGTAAGCACAACACAGGAGCTTATGTGCTCTGGGTCATGCCTAAATATTACAGGTTGTGATGTTTAACCAAGACTTTTCATCCTTTCACCAGTTTTAGTTACAACATTAAAACATTCTTTTAATTCAGTGCAAATTGCTCAGCAACGCAGCAGTTTTTGGGCTGACTAACGTAACAGTGGCCTACAAGGAACACAAAGAATACTACTCAAAAGCTGAGGAACTCAAAAATGTTCCTGAACAACTGAAGAAAACAAATTTCTATGCAGCAACAGAAGGTTATCAATGTCCAGATAATTACAACCACAAAGTCATGAGGTAAGAGAAGTGATGGGACAAACAAATATATAAAAAAAATTTCGTATTTCGAAAATGTATTTGCCAGTGATTATTGAATAACCCCAGCAAAGATAAAGAGGAGGCAAATATGATGCTTAAATCACCAGTTGTTTTAGTAAGTGCTTAATGAACAGTCAGGTACCTAAACAAATCCAAAATCATCCTTTGCTGTTACCAGACCTTTAACGCCTGCCTCCAATTGAAATCCAATGAAAACTGGGTTTAGAGAACAAAAAACACTTTGTGGCTGTCAACAGATGGAACTGAAATTAATTTGACCACATCACTCTATTAAAAAAAGTGTTCTCATCATGAAGATAACACATCAGATAAAGTCCTTCTGATGTGAAGAAGTTTAATAGATCTGTGAAGCAAGTTAATCTACCAACTTAGTAATAGTCCCAGAGATCCAAACTGTAACATGACCCTGAAGCAATGCAAGGAATCATGTTGTTCTTTTAGACTGAGCATTTTGTTTCAGATAAGCAGAGAAATATGAATAGTCCTTGTCATCTTTCAAGTCATCAAGGCACAACAGAGTGTACTTTTTCCCCTATGTGGCCATGCTACTGAAAGCTCTGCATCACAAATCTGCACATACCAGATTCACTGTGTGTCCTCCTAGAAGATGTAGTTGGTCGGAAAGTCACGTTTGATGTAGTCTGCTTCTCTTCTAACTCTTGCATAGATTCCTGATTAACAGAAATAGTGAGTAAGTGTGAGCATGAATAGGAAGTAAAACTAAGTACAAGTAAGTAGATCTAAACTATTGACACTATCATGCAAAACTAAATAGAATTTAGAACTTAGAACATTTATTAAAATATAATGAAAGCGTCACCTTAAGAACATTTTCGTCTTCCAGCTGAGATCTGGCATCATCCTCAGGTGTGTCACCAAGCGTAGAGTCTGAAACCAAACCAAACCAAACCCCATAATACAACATAGCAGAAAAAGTTCATTTCAGGCTCAAAAGGTAAATTCTAAATAGAACTTAAAATCCAGACACTTTGGAACAATGGAAAAAAACTGCTCCTTTGCTTTTCAAGTGTGTGCAGGACCTTCCCTGTAACATTACTGAAGTGGGAATGTGGGGAGAAAGAAGAAATGTCAACTGCAAAGCAGCTCAGAATTTTATCAAAAACGGCTTCAAATGAAGGCCGTGCATGATTGTCCAGATATGAAACAATGTAGGCAGGAAATGCAATACACTTCTTCCTCTCCAAAGTGCTTTTTACGAGCTATCATCTTACAGGAAAACTGAACTAAAAAGACTAATATTAAATAGAAGAAAAATTAGCTTTTGTTGATGATACATGCTTACTACCAGACACAATCTGATTTCATAAAAGACTCTTAAAGTTGAGAGAGAAATTTTAATTTGCAAGTATAACAATAGGGACAATAAAGATACCACGTTTCCCATCTTCAGCAGCTGAATTTCCCTTTAGGAAGATTCAGACAGAAAGGGTGTCTTAATATGGATTTAGAAGCCAATTTACAAAATGGCTTCCGTTGTTTAACTTCTGATGCACACTCTGTATTAGGCAAAAATCACAGCAAGAGCATTTTTATACTGCAAGACAGATGACTGTATATAACAATTTTTCATTCAAGGAGTCACTGTCCACAGAATTACCACAAAGCTACTTTTCGAAAGGATACAGACCTTCAAAACAGGACTTAGTGTAGCTGAGGATGACCAGTTCTAAATGTACTCCACATTCAGTTTTGAAAATTAAAATAGAATTTTAACAGAAAAAAAATGAAGAGCATTTGCCCTTACTTCATTGGCAGCACAAGTTCAAGAAGCTAATTTGTCATATTAAAAGTTTTTATGTTGTTGAGAGATTTATTCGTAACAATACAAGCAAATGATGAAGGTTTCAATTTCATACTCATTTTGTTCAGCTCTGATTGTGTGTTCTGCTTCTAGTCAACAGAATTATCCAAATGCTGTTCAGAATTTTTTTCTCTCTTCCAGAAGAAACTGTGTTTGCTTTGATTCCCTATTTATGACTGCTTTGGACACTAGTGGGTAAAGCTAAATAGCTAATAATGGAGAGATTGCTGTTAATTTGATTGCTACTTGCAAGATGCATTATACAAGTTATATTTGCCCTAGTGCTGTTTATAAAAATAAAATGTCCTCCCAAACTAGCTTACCTTGTTGATTGATTGTTATCAGATTTCTGAAAATCATTGAATACAGTCTCCTTAAATGGGAATAAAGAAAGAGATGTTGCAAGTTAGCTACATGTAATCATAAAAGAAAGCTTACCATCTTTGAAGATGCAGAGAGTTTAAAATGGCCATACGCATTATGTTCTTCATTCTTTCCCAACCAGACTCTCAGAAAAGAATCCCATTTTACCTGTGTTCTTTTATTGAAAAGCTTGTTACTCCAAATAAATCCCCCAGGAGATCATTTGCACAGTGTACAATATGCTGCTGTTTCTCATCATATAATTTTTTAGACAGAATATATTGTCCAAGATAGAATATTACCTGTAAAATAAATTAAAACACACAGACATTATTAAATACCCAGGTTGTTGTTTAAAGAGAGAAAGCACATTCAATACACTGAAATTTGCTCTTCAAACTTTGAATACCTAACATTCCCTCTGAGCTGACAGATTTTTACCTATCATTCCCCAAAATGCTGCTATTCTACTGATCACCAGAAATTTTTGTTCAGATATTTGAGAAACTCAATACCCAGTTACAAGCCAGCAGGAGAATAAACACAATATCTTGTCTCAATAATTTCTAGATAAGCTATGAACTACACTGCCTCCCATTCACCCAAAACAAAACAATCTATCTGTACTCACTGTAATCTACCTTTAGTGATTACAAGTTCTCACCTCCTTCATAGTAAAAGTGTCCTTTTCTGCACCAGCTGACTTTAACAACTTCAACAACAGTGGCTTTGGTTTAACCTGTGTGGGGAAGCAGAGACATGCACCAATTATTCACAAAAGAAACCTAATTTATACAGGTTGACTTCCTCCTTCTGTACTAATCTGACATGAAAATATACAACTACATTATAACCTACCCATATTCAAGCTTTTCATTTTGCAAAGTTAAAACTTAAAAGCAAGTAACATGAACAAAATCATACTAAACTTCTCACATATCGTACATCTGAGCTCAAACCTATCCTTTCATTGTCTCCAACTTTCACCTGGGACAGTTAGTAGCTGTTTCTTTCTTTAGTAGAATAATGTTGACAACAGGTTGATGTTTTTGTTGTTGCTAAGTAACTACACTAATCAGGGATTTCTAAGTGTCCCATGCACTGCCAGTGAGAAAGAAGGTGCACACGAAGCTGTGAGGGAGCATGGCCAGGACAGCTGACCCAAACCAGGAAAAGGGATACTCCACTCCATAGAGAATTCCATACCCAGCGTATAAACTGTGGGGAGCTGGCTGGGAGGGGCCAACTGATGCCTGGGGACTGGCTGGACATTGCTCAGTGGGTGGTGAACAGTTGTATTGTGATTTGTTTGTTTTTCTTGGATTTTACTACTCTCCTCTTTCTTTATTATTATTATACTTTATTTCAATTATTAAACTGTTCTTATTTCAACCCACAGGTTTTACCTTTTTCTTTTTGATTCTCTCCCCATCCCACCACAGGGACGTAGGGTGGGGAGCAAGCAGCTCCGTGCTACTCATTAGCTGGCTGTGGTTAAACCTCAACACACCAGTAAGCAGAGATTCCCTAACGAGAACTACCACATTATTAGTTCCAAGTACTGGCCTGGGTCCTGGGGAATTCAGCATTACTCCTTTAACCATTACAATGGCTCCCAAAGGGGAAGGAGGAAGGCAAAGGATCTTGTGACTGTCAGGTCCAGAGTGCAAGTCATGAAGCAAACCACTGGTTCACTTCTTTCTTAGTCTCCTTCTGTGACAGTTTCGGAGGTTTTGGTTTTACATCTGCCAACTGGGCTGCTTCACCTCTGCAGACTTTTCTTAACTGGGACAAGAACATCCTGTCCTTTCCATCATACTTCACTCACTCCTACCTCGGCAATGGCCTCCCACCCATCCACTGTGCCAGTGCTTTTATCTGCAGCCAGGCTGTGACAATTTCCACAGCAGTGTCCTGATCCAGCTCACTGCACTGTTCCACACAGCTGTGCCAGCACCAGTGCAGGAGATGAGTACAAGCTGCAGGGGCTGCCCCAACTGCAAAGGAAGCACCTACAGAACCACCGATGGGTCACAGTGCAGTATATTCTAGTGCCACCTCTTTAACAATGGTATAAGCATTACAGGAACAGGCTGATATTTAGCTATCCTGATACAGTCTACAAACCAGAATGTACAAAACCAAACACTGAATGCAAAAAAAAATATACAGGGAAGTGCGAATAAAATATCCTGAGACCAGGAATAAATGCTTAAGGGAAGGGCAGGGGAGGGGAACTTCCCTGCATTTCATTTCAAGTATCTGCTTAAACCAACACTATGTTTTAGTGCATTAACAAGTGATTAACTGCAAGAACTACACGTAATGAAAACAATAACCAAGTTTATGGAAAATGTTAGATGTCTGTTCCCCCCTTCTTAAGGGCTGAATTATTTAGAACATGCAGAACATATTACAGTTTCATAAAGGCAGCAAACAGTAACTTAAAAGTACTACTGACAGCTCCGTGTAGAAAGGCAGAGTTTCAGATCTCTGAATCCACAACTAAGCCCACTTTTACTCCCCGGCCCTCTCTTTCTGACTCCTCCAAGTATGAATTCTTTGGCCTCACAGATCTGTCGGCAGACACCAGCATCACAATATGATGACTTAAAAAAAGGAAGAAATAAACAAAAAAATCGACTTTGAACAGTTTTTGTTGTTCTCCTATTTTGCTTTTTTGAGGTTAAACTGTCAGTCTACACTTTTAAGCTTTACCTTTCTAACACACGGCAATCCCGTTCAAACACCATCGCACATGTACTGTTTTTAACTCGTATTTCAGGTATAACAAGCTTCCATTGTCAGGCTTATGCACAAAACCCGGGCAGCAGAACCATCACTGTATCATAGAAAGCCTGGACAGGCAAAGCCATAAACACAAATGAAGACTCTTACAACTTGCGTAAGAATTCCAATAGAGGAGAAAGTCGAAAACCTTCAGATTATTTCACAAACAGTATGGTTGCACATGGGAGATTTTCTACAACTCTTCAGTCATGATCTATTAACAATTTCCACCATGAAATACTTACCACGATCAAATCAGATTATAACATCCTTTTAATTAAGAGAAAGTAAAACCCATCGCAAATCTTCAGGAAACAGTCCAGACCTAAACCATCACCTTAAACTGTCGACCATGAGTAAGATTTGCTTCACAATTACAGGATCAAAGAGGGATCACTTTCACTGGATTGCCTGGCTTCTCTGCAACCACAGCTCCCGGCGAAAAGTGATCCTTTTAAATTAGCTGCTAAAAGATCTGTAAATAGAATGAAAATACTCGCGCGTGCAACAGAGCTACTGACCAGCGCCTCTTGCTCCGAACCGGTGACAGCGCAGGTATCCGTGAGGGAGGACATCTTGGTGCTGCACATTTGCCTGCAATGAGGGGAGACCAGCTCAGCAGTGGCTCACAGCGACACAGCGCGGGATGGCGGCAGCCAGGGCTCCGCGGGGCGCACTCAGCGCGGTGTCCCGTCCGGCCCGCGCCAGCTCCAGCGGTGCCCGGGCCGGGCCCTATATACGCTGTCAGGCGGAGGCAAGTCAGGGCTTGGCCCAGTGCGGGCCCGTCCCGTCCCGACATGCCCAAGCATGACCCGAGCGCCGCCATCGAGCCGCCGCGGGGGGCGAGCAGGCGGGCCGGGCCGGCCCTGACTCACCGGGGACCGAACGCGGCGGGGCCGCGGCGCGCAGGAGGAGCAGCGCCCGCCCCGCGCCCCTCACCCGCCTGGCCCGGCCCGCGCCTCCCGCGGCAGCGCCGCCCCGGCCCACAGGCCGCACGAGAGACAAACGCGAGCGCACGGCGCCCCCCGGCCCCCGAACGAGCTGCGATGGATCCGCACGCACCGCCAGCCGCACCCGCTGCTCTGCCTGACCCGCGGCGGGCGCAACCCGGGGTCCCCCCGGGCCCTGCCCGCACCCGCGGCCCCTACCGCGGCCCCGCCGCGCCCCGCGCCGCCATGTTGCCGGGCGGGGCGCGCCCGGGGCAGGAGCGACGAGAGGGACCCGCCCTCGGATCCCGTGTGGGATCGCAGGGTCCTTGTGCCCTCCTAGCGAGAAGGAGACACTACAGCCAGAGAGAATCGGATGCTGTCATCCGATGTTCTTCTCATCGCCCATTCTGTAATTTTGAGTGTCTTCTAAATGCAGGGTATTTTGAATATGTTACTTTCGTGGGTACTTGCTAGTTGCTACACTTCAACCAGAACCGGTTGGTTTTTAGTCTGCCTGCCTTTTCTAATTCTCAGGTTTTCCTTTGCCCATGGTGAAATTTTGAAACTATGTATTGAGTAGTGAACGGATTGGCCAGAGAACGTAAGTGTTGCAGACAGTGTTTAAAGATACACTAGGGCAGAGGGAGTGCAACGCTGATTTTCCATGACAACTCACTTGTCCAAACAAGCAGTGGATAACTGCCTGGACTTGTCTGTTGGCCAAATACAGATTCTCAGCAACTGAGGAACATTGTAAAAATTCCAGCAGTGGTTTAAATCTAGCTATTTGTGTGATGATGGATTTTCAGGATGACATTGTTATCCCTGTAGACCATAAAGCTCAAGGTCTAGTGACGGACAGCTGAGAAGCTGCCCGAATTTTGCCAAACATGCTCACCTCCTGTTAGAGCCAGGATTTCAAGGCAAACAGAAATCTGTTTCAAGTGGAATGTCCTGCAGCAGGCCAAGTCAAATATCTTGTCTTTTTCACCCAGCATCCCAGTTCCTGAGATCCTTAGCTAGTTAACTTCACCAGTAGGAGAAAATTCTGCCTACACAAAAATACAGGAGGAAGGAACTGAACTACTACCTTCAGGTGGTGAGTATTACCAATGCTCAGTCTTGTCCTCATGTGGCACAAAAATGATTTAATTCCTATGCAAAATACATTTTACTGAACTGAAAGGGAACAAACCCAGGGTTTTTAAGTAGTTCTGCCCCAGCTATCACATTATTGATCCTTGTTTTAACACTGTCATTTTGCTAAGGCTGTGTGCAAATTAAGGAGCTTTTTAAAATTAGCAACAAATTTTGTACAGTCCAGGACTTACCAAACTGGTATCTATGACTTTCTTTTTCCACTTCTCTACCAGTAGACATCTTGTGATCAGTCACTCTGAGATTAAATTGGAATTCTTTAAATAATAACTTCCCTTACCAATTACCTTTAATAATCAGTATTCAAGGACAATATTTCTTTCCTCCAAGAGACTAATCTTGGGTAAAGAGAGGCTGAAAATAGGTAAAATATGATGTCTGTGCTTGCTTAGGAAGAGAGGAGGGTATTTTCTGACTTGTGGTGCTGCAACACTTCTGTTTGTCACTCATACAGCACATGCCATGTCAGCAACATGCATAATTATTTTCTTGCGCTTGATAATTCAGGACAAGTTTAATTAAAAAGTTTTACTTGAAGGGCAAGTAATGAGCTTGTAGAGTTATGAGAGCTGACTTCCTCAATATTCCAAGTTGTAAAAAGAAAAGGAGAATTCACTGCAACAAGACCCCACCTGTGTCTTTTACTTACAATGCCACAGAAAATATCTGGAGCAGATGTGGCCCAGCTGCCTTAACTGGAGATACTCACTTTACATTAACTATCATGACACCCTTTTTAATATAAATTCAGATTCTAATTGTAGATATTTCATTGTTTAATGCTTGCAAGCTAAATTATTTTCTGAGGTGGATCTGGCACATGTCACAGGAAAGACGGGTGGCTGTGCTTCAGGGGCACCCAACTCAGGTGAATGGATGGGCCATTAAGTACTTAATTTCAGATTTTTGTTCCTCACTGTAATTTCCACCACCCCCCCACCCCCCCACCTCCAACATGTCCTACCTACCCTTTCCTGGCAGCTGTCTATTCAGCAGCCAACATGTAGATGAAATGGTCCTTGCCAGATGCTGATCAGAGGCATAGGTGGCCAGCATTTGCTAGGTCTCATCTCCAAGCAGTTTGCTGCTCCTTGGCTATCAAACAGGTTCATCTCATGAACTGCTCCCAGACACAAAATCAAAAACAATAATAAATTCAAAGCAAGCCTCTGGGGCCTTGCACTGTGTTGATGTATCCTTTCTGAAGCCTTAGACTGCATCTTTGTTAGTATGACATAAAGCTGTGATCAGTTGTGTCTCACAGATTGTCAGGAACCTCAAGGGAAAAGGACAGAGGAACAAGAATACTGAAATGCAACTGGGGCACATGTGGCTTAATGGGACCTTCTGCCAGACCTGCCTGCCACAGCTGTGACTCCATGTGCCACACAGTGATCCGTACAATTCTGCAGAAATACAGGAGAAAGAATTTTGTTGTTTTCTTGACATTCCTGCTTTGTTGTAGGGAAAAGCACATTGATAAGAAACCCTCATGACAGTAATCATAAATTTTACTCAGGGAACTTATATTTCATAAGCTAGTATCTATCGAAGTGGAGAGATCCGTCAGTACCAGAAACTTCTTAGTATAAGTGACATTCAAATTCTATTAAATGAAAAGGGGATGCAGCCTTCCTGCAGGCAAGTTTGAACAAAGAGTAATGACAGGCAGGAATCAAGAGCAAGGCTCATAGCTGCAGTGGAAACCCAAAGACCACATGCAGCTGTTTAACAGGGAACACTAAGCTCTACTTTGCTGTTCTGCCTGTGTTTTATTGGTGTGCAGGAGCCACGTCTGTGAGCTGCCCAAGGCTGCACTGCCCTTCCCCACAAACACTGCTACTCTGCAGACTGGGTGGCACAGCAGGTGCTCTGCAGCTTCACCTGTGTGCATACCCTGGGCTCAACTACCTGCAGTATTTTATCATAAAACAACCGAATATTCTGAGTTGGAAGGAACCCAAAAGGATCATCAAAGTTCAGCTCCTGGCCCTGCACAGGACAGCCCCAAGAATCGTACCATGTACCATGTGGGCGCTTTGGATGTGAGATCAACAGTTTCCTACATTTCCATAACTTCAGATGCAAGATTGTTTATTTTTAAAAATGTAGAACTACTTCAAGTGGACTGGGAAAGATGGTCTCAAATAAAATCTTTTTCTAGTAGGTGTTCACAAGCTCTTACTCCCTCCCAGAAGCACTCAGTTCAGGTGTGTCTGCTCTCCAGCATGATAACTACAGCTGCTTCAAAACCACCTGGAGCTGGAACAATCCCACATCAGAAGACAGCAGCTCTTCTGCCTTTGTTTAGCTGGCATACTTATTCTTTCATCCATCTGGGAGACACTGGTAGTCTGTCTCCCCAAATCTGATTCCTATTTAGTAGCAGCTCAGTCAGCCACAAGCACAATTAAACAAAACAATAGTGCTTGCCTTCTGAAGGGAGGCCAACTAGCAAGAACGTAAACCCATTATTTTGAACTTCTGCTCAATATGTAACACAGAAGGAAAGGTTTGTGCGGGGTTTTTTCCCCTTCAGTTTTCTCTTTAGTCCTCACTTTTGAAAGAAGCTTATGGAATGATTCTGAAGAACCAAAAGGGAAAAATCTCAGGAGAAGACTCTATTTAGTCTCAAGCAGTTTTTGTTAGGCACATCACTGAGTGAAAAAACATACTTTCTTTGTTAAGCAGGGGTCAAGTATGTGTCTAGATTGTGACCATTTCCTGCTTTACTAAACTGTAGCTGTGAAAATGAAATAATCCAGTGTTATCTCCTTTCCTAGAAGTACTTGATTTCATGTGATTAGATCAGAAAAAGCCTCAGTATAACTATGCTCAAATGCTTTATTTAATTAAACTAGGATGATGCCAGTTCAGTTTAGAATTGTTCTTTTAATCCAATGGTCATTTGTCATTAAAATGTGCTTTTCTGTCCAGCACAAAACACATTTCTGTTCAAGGGAGTGGCCCAGAAGGGCGTGTGGAGTGTGCACAGGCTAATAGGATTCACGTGAAGGATGGAGGTATCTTTCTGTCTGAAACTGAAATGTATTCAGGGACAACAGACATCCAGGACAAGCTGAGAGTAAACACAGCATGCAATTCAAATCCAGACTGTTTGGGATGCCATGTATGGCCAGAAGTGCAGATGATGATGAGGTCAGGCCTGATTTACTATTCAAGTTAGGCTGCACTCTGGGTTAGAGGAAGGGAAGACAAAAAATTATTTAACAGTCTGGGTGTTATTTAAACTGTTTGTTTCTAGCAACAAACCCCTGCTTATTATACAAGCAACTTCTTAACTCAGACTTGTTCTATGTACCTGACCATGAATATCCCAGCCTTGCTAAACCATTTGCCCACATGCTTCTAAAGTTGCTTTCTAGCTGCCTGTTATACAAGGAATATGTGCTTTACTTTGGATCACAAAGTCTCTAACATTCTCTCTTGCAGACCTTGTTTGTTCCACAATTTAATGTTTGGTTGATGCAGCCTTACTAACTGGTGTATGATTTTCCCTGACACAGAATGAACTACCCATTCCTGAAAAAAGCCTCAGCACTCTCCTTTTGCTAATACAATTGATGTTACTGATGAATTACAAAGCCACCTTTCTGCTGACTCTATGTTTGAGAGCATAGCTTTGTCAGTGCAGCTTTTAGCACACAATTTGCAGCACATGCAGTTAGACAACAATGCTAGTAGTAGCTAAGCAAATAGTTTGGCGCATTTTGCTAGAGACATTACTAGTGTCTGGAGTAGCCTGGACTTGAAACCATCAAGGTTAATTTGAGTAGCTTCCCTCCAAGTGTTCACTGCCATCACAAACGGGGCTAAATTACCAACCTTGAATGTATATTCCAAAGCCCACTTGGGAAGTGGATTTGCTGAGAATGGTTTCCTTGAGATTAAATCTTCCTCAAACAAGGCATAGATCCACATAACTCCTAAAATACACTGATATACCTTGCTAAGTCATCCTGGTGAAGATCCACATTGCTTACCCAATCTTCTTTTTTCTTTTGTATACAGTTCCTTGATTCAGATGGACTCTGATCATATGTCACCTCAGCACCTAACAGCTGACATGCAACTACTTGTTGCCAAGCAAGAGCAATTTTTTAGTGCCTGCCTGTGAATCAGCACTTGTTTTAAACACAAACATGAAATGTTATACAGGTAAGGAACAGATTAGTGACCCTGAAACAGAAATGGTTCTCTCTGTGGAGTGACAGAATAGTAGCATCAGCACAAAATACAGGAGAGAAGTATTCTTAGGAGGAGTTTTGTGACCCACAGAGATAGAGCAGACAGTTCTGCTGCAACAGCTGTGATGATTAATCTGCTGTGTATCAAGCTGAGTGACAAGGCCCTGGAACATGGCAGTCACAGAAATCAAGGGAAAATGTTGTGGTTTTCCCCTGAATCAAGGAAAAAGCTCTCAAACATTTTTCCATTCTCACATCTGTGGTAAGAAACACTAACAAAGTGGAATTTTGGCATCCTGTAGTTCAGGTGCCAGACACTGTTTGGGATAACCAGCACTGTCTTGAGCTTCTTTTTTTACATTCACCTCTGAATTTCTCCACTTTGTTCCCTACAGTGTTTTTAACCCAGTACTTGTATATTTCTTGTCTCCTTCTCTCCTCCATGTCATTTCTGCTTTTCAGTTTTTGTTAATATTTCCACAGTCTATATTATATATATATATATGTATGTGTATATGTATATATATGTCTATATATATATATATATTTATACTCTCTAGACGTAAAAAGTAGTTTCATACAAAGAGCTTGTAAACCATTCTGTAAATACTCGTGTGTCCTGATTTTTGGTAGTTACATGTGAAAATGTTTGTAGAATTGGATCAATGAAGAAGCAAATAGCACAAAGATTTGCTCCTTTTTTAAAATGTTCTAATAATCATATATTTAACACTCTGCTTTTCTTTTAATTGTAGAGTTTTAGTTCTTCATAATTTCCACCTGAAAGTGAGCTGGTAGTGATACGTGGCATGTTTTAGCCTGAGGAGGACTCTGATTGGGCCAACTGAACTAGAGAGACTTGAACAAGTCCATGGCTTGGTTTTGTTACCAGAATAATGTTTTTTAACTAAATTTGAAATAGGAAAATTAAGGGAAATCCCCCACCCCAGATGCCCTACAAACTGAAACCTCTTTCTGAGTACTGATGGGTAACACAATACAGATCAGGATAACATCCACAGTCTTTATCAGGAAGGCAATGTTTGAAGAGAGGGAGAGAAAGTATTAGGCCAAATGGTATATGAATTTTTGAAGGCTCTGTGGGCCACTAAACCTGTTTTTCTGCCACCTGCTCTGATTCCATTAGCTGGTCTGATGGACATCACTGCAGTTTCTGAGCCTTGGGACTCAGACCCCTCTGACCTCGGCAGGAGGTTTGTCAGGGGAGTTTTGCTGGTGGTTGCACCATCTGGTGCAGAAAAGCAGTTTTTCCATCTACAGCACACAAAGAAAGGCTTTTGGAATTAATGCATAAATCTTGCACAAACCCACTGATGCCACTGGAAAAGCAGGACACAAACTAAGCTCCGACTACAGATGATGATATATGCAAAATACTGTTCTGTGCTTTGTTTGGTTCCATTGAAGTATTAACAGCTCAGTTATCTCTTGCCTCCAGAAAAAGCAAGTATACTTTTTGGCATTCCTTGGCTAACCTGTTTTGCAGGACCTATCTCAGCATCTTAGTTTAGATCACCCCTGTCATTTAAAAATAATTTTTTAGTTGTGGTACCTTTGAGTCTGTGCATGTCTCTTGGCAATTTCTTCTGCATTTGTTTGTGTACCTGGGGACATAAAGCACTGGGCTTTGACTTCTGACCCGCCTTATTTATCTTAACAACATGTTGTTCAGTTATGAGCCAAGGCCAGAGCGTACACAGCATGGTAGAACACCTTGAGAGAAACACACCATGTAGTGCTACTCACAAGGGAAAAATCCCAAATCCGTTGTAAGTTATTGCTGCATCATGACTTGGCTGTTCAGGAGACAGGCTGTAGTTTCTTCACATAAGGAAAACAAGCCTCACACAAACATTCACAGAAGTTAACTGCAGTGAGACATTTCAGAGCACAGATCTTCTGGCTTTACATGCCAAAACAGAGTTTCAAAAAGATTCTCAAAACCACTTGTTTTCCCCCATATTTACTGAAGAGGGTCTGGGAGTATACAGGCCAGCCTTTTTGGCAGACAATTGCCAATCCTGATCTTTAACTCATTCAGTGCAGGGGATGCCACAGTATCTAATTTCCTCTTTCTTACCAGATGGGATATAGGTAGAGTTGCAGAGAATCGTTGACTTGGGCCTGTGTGACCCTCTCCCTGCTCCTTAATCAGCCACATTACCTGCTCTGCTCAAAGAAATCTACCAGTTGTGGGGCATACTCAGCTGCACAGCCACACTAAAATGGTTGTGTTTAATGGCAAGATAATGAAGACTCAGCATGCATTTCTTTGGTTGTTGGCATGTTACTTCAGAGACATCTGTTCCCATCTACCTCTTCCATCCTCTTGCTGCCCCTTCTGTTATACTGGCACAGGAATTTGTGGAGCTATGGTATAAAGTGGATAAAGTCTTCTGGCATACCTGAGAAATAATGCATTTCTTTCTGCAGATCAGTTCCCTGAGGTAGTCCTGAGTAGCTACACAGAAGTTGACCCACGATATCATTGGAATGGCAGCACTTAGGCAGGGAAAAAGTGGGATCTGCTTCATCTAGCTTAGGAAGCAGAATTACTGAAGGTGAAGCTTACATAAAGCTTGACTGATTTCAGAGCATACCACTGCAAGACAGGTATTCAATTCTCCTCCTTGTCTGCTCACTCATGGCTGCAAGCTGATGGTGAGACCTTTTCTGGAAGAACTGTAGTGCTGGATTGCCTCAGCCACCTTGCACAGTTTGGTGACAGAGCTGAGCTCATCAAATATCTCACCAAAAGAATGCTCTGAGGCGTACTGAAACAGTGGCTCTGCCAGGAGCTGTGCATTCCCAGCCACGTATTTCTTTGAACTGGCTTTGGCTCATTTCACCACAGATTTAGCTGATTCAACAGCAGGATACTTATTTGTATTTGCTCCTAGCATGTCAGCTTCCTTTATCGTGAACACGTGAGACATCACAAAAAAAGCAGCAGGAACACACAGCTGGAAGCAGAGAACTGGAGATGGCAATGGGGAAATAACTCCTGAAGTCAGGGAGCCATTCAGTGGTATTTTCCTTATCATCTAACCACCCCTTGAATTTTACTTCTGGTATCAGTCACCGGGGTTGATAAGCCCCTGCAGTATCTCAGGTGATAGAACTGGGTCCAAATTCCCAGAAGTTTCCCTCGGGAGGTACTTATGGAGAAGTAAAGAGTGCATGTTAGCACTGATAATTATTTTAGCTAGCCCACGCCAGCTTTTCCTGTGTTGGAAAGGAGCTGAAAGGTTTGCAAGATGAGTTGTGATGATGGTACTAATGAAGACAATTCTGATGGTAATTTGTGGGCCGTTGTGTTTTAAAGCTCATTTGCTCTGTCCTTCAAGCTGCTCCTGTGAAAGCTGATTTGGAAATGTAGATCTTAAAATACGTAGAAAGCATATCTCAGCCGTATATTTTGCATTTCACTTGTGCAGATATAAGCAGCTGTAACAAGATGCTCCAGCTCAAAACACTCCCTTCTGCTGATGATGGTATTTTCTTAGCAAAAGTTACTGCCTTTGCAACACAAGTTGGAGGGGCCACTACCCACATCTCAGCTCTCAGTCTGGCATGTTAAACTGTTACTCAGAGGATTGTATCCAAGGGAGATCACGGCCTGGGCACACATGCCTCTTTGCTGACACAGACAGGAAAGGACAATAGTCTTTGGAAAAACAGAAGCCTCAAATAGCTGGGGAGCAGTACTGTCACACATCACTGGCAACGTGCACACACAGGCTAAGAATTCTTTTCGTCTATACAGCCATACAATTATTTTAGCAAGACCAAAATGATGACTGCAGCAAAACTAAAGAAACTTTATGGTTTTATCTATGCATATCAACTGTCCATTTTTACTAGGTTTTGGTTCTAGTTTTCAATGAAAGCCTGTTTAGAGCCCATTGTCTCTGGCTTCTACTAAAATCCAATGCTGCCAAGCCACTTTTGCAGCAAAGCCTTTACAGAAGTCTGTTTCATTTCAGTAACTCCTAGCCTGCAAACGTTCAGTCTTGTTAGACAATAAGGACATCACATCATAAAATATTTTCCTTAGATATCTCTGCATGCACTGATATACATCAATTTTTAAAAGGAAACTTTGAAGATGGGGGGACTTGCTTGTCTTACTTCTACACTCAATAAAAACACTGAGAATACCTAATTACAAAATATTTAAATTCTGGTTTGCTTAGAGATAATTAGCTGATTAGAAAATTAACTAGCATTTGAAAACAATATCCCAATGATCTCTGTGACACCCAGTGAATTACTATAGGCTATCAAATATTTGAGTAAAGCTTTTTCACAGAAGCAAAACAAGCTGATGTAGCACAGACTGGTTCAGCTAAATAGAGCACACTGAAAAATAGGGCCAGCGCACAGTATACGTTCCGAAGAGCTTCCCTTTATACGGGGTACAAGGGAAATCGAGAGTTACCAGTCCACAGGAGGCTGCAGAGGCAGGAAACAAGCGGCTCAGAGCCAGCCAGTCCTCCACAGTTATTGAAGACCATTTATAGGCACATAAATATGTTGTGGAGTGCTTGAGAAACTCTTTGAGGGCTTCTGTCTGGGAGGTTGGCAGCTATACATGAAAACAGAGTTTTCTCACGATTTCGCTTACGTGTGAAACATTCTCCTTCCAAACCCGCATTCCGAGGCTGGACGTGTGCGCGTTACATCCGGACTGCTGAGAGGCGCCTCCCGCCCCGCTCTGCTTCCCTCACTCCTGTTTCTAGCCTTGGGGTGGCACTATTCTCCCTTGTACCAGCACGAAAACTTCCCTGCCTGCACAGGAAGGCATCGACCTGCCCTATAGCCAGTCGTGGCTATTCTGTTTAGCAGAGGGTCATGTGAATGTCCCAGCTCAGACAGAAGCAAGTCCCAAGCTGTGTTCATGGGGAGGAACGGGAATTATGCCTTTAAGCAGGAACACGTCATTCCACTGACACTGCCATTTCATATAACGTGTGCTAAGAGCATGTCTTTCATTAAATCAGCTAGTTTCCCAGAGTTTCTGAATTTTAATTCCTCTCTGTGGCATCCAAGATGAGGTTTGAATGACATCTAAGTACAGTTGGTTCTGTAACCTTGCATCTAATTGTACAAAACCAGCTTCCTGGGGGTGCTCAGCAATCCCAGCTCAGTGCTCGCCTCCTGTGTGTCCAGTCACACTGCTGTCAGCTGCACCTCACTGGGACTGTAGGTTTAGGGGTATAGAATTAAGGTTTACATGTCCACCCCAGATAGAGACAAAGGTATCCATTAATTCAAATAGCCTTTTTGGGGAAAGTTTTGCTTGGGCTTTGTTTGGGAAACAAACCTCCTACACCTCTATCCCTCTTTTTTTTTTTTCTACCTGTACAACAAAGTCTTACACAAACTGCATTGGGACATTGTCAGTCTGGATTAGAAGAACCACCTTGCCACTTGGAAAAGTGAGATCATGTGTTTTCAGAAATGTGTTATAACTGCCTGAGGGGCGTATGACTGCCACCGTCAGTTTCTTCTAACCAGATTAATAAATAGGAAAACAAGTTTTTGACTAACCACCACAAGAAACACATTTAACAAGTAAACCACTCTGGATACCAGAAGACCTTAACATGGTTTTCAACTCCTAGAAGAGAAGCACTCAATTTTACAACAGTTGATGCTGTATAATAGGAGCTGGAGAGGCTTTTTTCATTCATCTCACAGTCAGAAACCTGAGTGGAATCTAAATGTGCACATGTAGATAAATCACAAGATCTTATTCAAAGTTCTTAATATTCAACTTTGGTGTATTGTAAAACAAAACCCATTCTGTCACTCTAGTAAGTTATGTAACAGAAAATAAAAGTGTGCAAATGTTTTCTTTTTCCCCAGAGAATAAGGAGGATTAAAAACATTCTGGGCACAGTAAGGAAGCAGCACAAGGCCTGTTTCTTTGTTGAAGAGGATACCTAATTTAGTTGAAGACAATAAAGAAGTCACACTTGTCAACTATGCAGCTTCATTTCTGGAAATGCTGAGCCAGTGCCACTCTCTATTAAGTGTTATTGAAAGGGAAGAAGTTCACACTGGCAAATCTGGCCCTGCTATTCAGCTGCCTAATTGTGGAGCTAAACATCTAAACAAATATCTAGGGAAGTTTTTAAATATAAGGTCTATGTGCTGTGTATTTTTCTCAGTTGTTTCTTAATCCATTGTCTCAATTTCTTTTTCTTTAATCACAACCACCTCTATTCTATAGCCCCACTATGTATTATTATTTCATGTGTTTCACCTGATCAGAACACATCTCCTTTAAACAAGTTTGCTTCTCAGCCTCTGCTTTGTAAGAAAGTAAAAAAATGCAAGTTTTCTGTGCCAAGGTCATTAAAAATTACATTCTTACACTGCACTTCAATCAGACATCTCCTCCCTGCACTTCCTGGATGAGACACTGCCATCTATGGTTCTAAAAATAATCCTGCTCTTTTCTGACACACCGCTAGCCTGCATGTGCATCCTGCATGTGCTAGTTACCCACACAGCCATGCTGGACTTCTTGGAGCTCCTTAAATATAACCACGTGCATACAAATGAATGGCTTGTTTTAATGTTCCAGTGAAGCCATGAACAGATGAGAAAATATCTTTGCAATGCCAGTCCTTAGGCAACCTTTGGATCATTCCCACTACGTGCATCTAAATGCCTAATTTATTTTCATTACATTTAATCTGCCCAAGTCTGTTCCTGCCTTTTCATTATAAAGGCAGCATATTGTGCCTTCTAGGTACTGAGCTAGTGCTGCTAGAAAGGCAAATACAACTCCTGAGCTGGCAAATTACCTCTTAATTTCTGTTAACCTGATTCCTCCTGTATTTTAAACACTTTTTATTCTGGACTGAAAGGCAGGCAAGGGTCCCTAGATAAAAACCAGCAACACTGGTTAGGTCAAAAAAATTATGTGAGCATGCAGAATATTTATGTGAGCATTGTATAATTTCTGTCTCAATTCTGGAATTCCCTAAAATATGTCATAATTATAAAGGGCAGACTGAAACAGGAAAGGGAGCTTTCTTATGCACCTACTAAAGGGAAATGACAAAGACTAAAATTGGAAAGTATTAGAAACTCCCTTGCAAAGGAAACAATGAAAAGGGATCACATTTCCTCCTTCTTTAGTCCTAGTTGTACTGGATTGTAACTATGACCCTTTGGGATGATCTGGATCCTCTACAGCAGGGCTGAGTGGACACTGCAGTTACACAAGGTGATGTAATACATTGTACTCCCCAGGGTCATAGAACAGAACCATTAGGTCCATTAGAACTCTCAGATCTTCTCACTCAAGGAAGACAGCAACATGATCCAGGTCAGTCAGATGAAAGCAGAAACAGTAACTTCAGCCAGACAAGCTGCACAGGGAGAGGTGATACATTTTATTGAACCAACTGATACAGTGAAGAAAAGCAGACCAGCTTTCATGAACACAAGCCCTCCTTCACTAAGGCCAGTATCACTGGGCCAGGGGAGGAGGAACAATAGCTCCCTTCTCTTGAGAAGGTTAATCAAATTCTTTTCCAAAACAAAACATATCTTCACTATATATCCCATTGCCTTTCATTTATTAAAGTTATTTTCTTTTTTGGGTTTCTCATTGAACAGGGAAGTTAGGTTTTGAAGGCTGAAACAAAATTTTGAGAGGAAAAAAACCCCTGTAACACAAGCAAACACCTACAAATCTTTAATCCAAACTCTGCTTCTTTTAAAAACTAGTTATGACAAACTATGTAGTAGGGAGCAAAACAGACATCTTGGGAGAAAAATCTTAATATGAAAGGTGAGTTGAAGGACATGCTCTCTGCATTCCCTTAACCTGCAGCCTGTTTATTATTAAAAGCAGGAATATAAATCCCAGGAAGATAAAAAGCTCTCTCACCTATCAGGCTGAGCTGTTTTTTTCTTTTCCAGTATACTGATGAATTTCAGACCAGCATTTTATATAATTCAGTTTGTTCAGTTACAGAATAATGATCCTGGTGGTTAAACTCAAACTGTAGATCTAAATGAATGAGGCAATTTTGTGCATTCTAGAATCAATGCACATTTAAATACTTGTTTTCCTTCACAACAGTATTCAGAAACTCCTGCTTTATGGACGCTGGACCAATTTACTCTTACTGCTTTCCTGCTCACTAAGCTTGAAGTGTGTGTAGGCTAAAATGCCGAACAATGTGCACAGAATCCCAAGGCCTTGGTTAACAGACAGTGGATCCTTAAATAAGAGGCACCCTCCCAGCAGGGTGATGCAGAATTTGAAATGTCCAAACATGTTATACCTAGACATCTGTTAAGGATAATAAAAAATACCAATATTCTTTTTGTAAAAAGAAACACTTGGAAATTTCATTAGATAGACACAAAGCATGCAATGGTATGGCCATGATGACTCCAACTTGTGTACTTTTCTTGCATCTCTGTGGGTGTGAGTATTAACCTCCACCTAAAGTGTCTCACCCAATGTACACTACAAACTGACCGGCACCCCAACACTTCCTCAAGGTAGCCAGAGAGTGGTTAATACTCTTTGCAGGTATCAAGGTCAGTGAGGGAACCACCTTTACCTATACAAATCCTGAACAAAGAAAAAAAACACACTAAAACATCAACATGCTTTTCCAGCTTCATCATTTAAGATAAAGCAGGCAGGTTACCAAACAATTTTGCCATAGTAAATTAGCCCAAATGAATGCCAACATAATTCATCTGGAAACAAGAGAAATGACTAATGTTACGAAGGATACGTGACAGGTGACGTATTTCCAATGATCCAGTAAATGGACAAGTTTACCATAAAGGCTATTATTCCAGACAGCAGTACCATTATCTGTGGATTAATGGACACAGTCAGTAATCTGACCTGCTTTTGTAGATACATTCCAGGTTATTTATTCAGTTTAATTTACTTTCAAATGCAAAGTATCAGGCAAGAAAAACATATGGAGAACAGAAATAGAAGGAGCTTCAAATCAGTAGACACTGGTGATGTGTATAAGCAGCTCAGAGTAGGATGTCCATAAATACACACTGAGAGACCCACAAGCCCTTTTCTCCTTTACTCTGGTGAATATTTTGGAAAATCTGCTGCTCATGCACACAGAGGTTGCATTCTTTACCTTTGAGACAAAGTCTTATTTATGGTCACAACAAAAAGTATTTTAGCAAAATATCAGACTTTATTATTGTGAATACTTGCTATCCTGTCCCTATGCTGCAGTGCTACAAGAAAAGACTCACCACCAAGGGGCATGATCAGCACTGGTAAGAATATGCCACTGCCTCTTTTTTAGACACAAGGATACAGAGAGAAATTAGAGTCTTCTTGGTGGAAATAAACTACTAATTCTAGAGACCAATCAGTATTGGCACCCTTTCACAGAAGAGGAGCTGAGAGTGTCAACGGTGAGTCTGTTTATCTCTTCCCCTGAGTGGACAGCAAGAGCTGGAACTACAGCATTTACGTATTTTTAATTTAATACACTAGGGGAAGCTTCTAGATTCTGACAGGTTTTCCTGTTGTTCAGATGCTCTCTAAACAGAGAAAAGAATGAGGTAAATCAATTGACAGAATCGCTCCTCTCGGAGGAAGTGGGGTAGATTCAATAAAGGGCTTTTTTCCTGCACACACCCCTCTCAAGCTAAGTGCTGTATAAAAACCTGTTTCATAAAGAAATATATCTTACTATCAAGTTTAACTACATCAGTGATAATTATTTAAATAAAGTCAATAAAAGCCTTACCACAGCAGAAAGCGTCCAGGGCCCAAATATTCCCCCTTCTCCAAAGACTGGCTCGAAGAAGGGTATGATGAACAACAACATAGCTGAGGACATGGGTGCCTGGTAGTACAGCAACTGCATAGAGTTTACCTGCAACTCATGCTGCTTAGCACCTACCCACTAAAAACAAAAGAGAAAGCTGTTAAAACATGAGGGAAAAAAACATCATACATTGAAAACCTGAGCAAACTGGCTACTAACACAGAGGGAATCTCACATGGACAGTACCACAGACTGTTGAGCATCACCTTTGCCAGACTAGAGGCCCCATGTTTGTCTCTTACAAGCACAAAAGTCATGAGAGGACAAAATCCTATGCAGGGACAGTGAAAAAAAATCCTGAGTGCCTAAAACTTCTTTTTCCCATAGGCTGGGGGTAAAGTATTGCACTTGAGGAAGAACAGAAAAGTAGCAGAACTAGGAAGAAAATGCCAGCTCCCTTTTAGACTCAGCACAAATTCCAGATCCTGTCTGTGATGGAGCTGAGTAGCTTTGCCAAGGCAGAGATCTGCTTCTGCACCCTCCTTCTCATTTTCTTTCACATACATGCTAACAAAACCAGTAAACATTTGTCTTTCTTTTGCCAGTTTATTCCAAATTTAATGGACTGTATTTCAATATTGATTATATTTGACTCTAACTTCAATTTTCAAGGTGTCATGCTTCAAGAAATATTAGTTACCTATGGCTATGAAGACAGATGTTACAGCCAAAAAGATGCAACTTATATTATGCTTAAGTAAGATGTTTAATACTTCATAAATCACATTAACTGGTAACATGGATTCCAGTATAGAAACTTGCTAAGGATTTTTTTCTAATGTTAAAGGATAATTTCACTCAAGTACTATCACTTCTCCAGTATACACGCCATCCTTTAAATCTATTATACTGCATCTCTCTCCTCCTCCTGCCCCAAAACAGGACAAAAGACCATTATTTATCATCTTCTACATTTCAGGTCAAAGAGCCTCACTTCTTTTGGAGACACAGTACAACTGTTGCAAATAAATTCCCATTTAAATGGATGATTATCACATTAACATGACAGAGGATTCTGATTTGGGAGGCTTTTACAGTTTTGGTCAGTAATGAACTGGTTGAGTTATTGGTACATTGTTACAGCAGGAAGGGCTAAGGCAGTCCCTGGAAATATCTATTTTTTCAACCATAATCATGCAGAAGGGTTGTATTTTGCTTATATTGTGCACATGTATTAATGCACCCTCTACAAAAACACCTTAGACTGTGTATAGTTGAAATTGAAAAAGGATGCTGATAAAACGTAAATAGCTCAAGGATAAACTATGGGATTAACTGAAGGACTGGAAAACGTCCTTTCTAGGGAAAGGCTCAAATGCAAGGCACTTGCTTCATCAAGAACATCTGTTCTCTGTAGAAAAAAAGGAGTTTTACCGCTAAAGCAATCTTTGCCCCTTGAAAATACAAGATGACACCCCAACTTTTAGCAGCAAGGACAATCAGTTCCCCAGTTTACCAGGGATTAGGTGAATTACCACAATTTGGAGCGTTTTTTAAAAACCAATAACGGAGCCTGGCGGGTCTCCAGGAAGGCTGGAGCTGCTGAAAGGCGATCAACCCGAGGGGCAGCGTCTCGGTGACCAACCCCCAACACCCAAGGGGCAGCGCCTTGGTGACCAACCCCCAACACCCTCCTCCCGCCATTACCCACCACTTGGTACAGGGAGGTCACCAGGACGCCCAAGGTGGCGAACGCCATGCCCAGGACACTGAACTTCACGTCGTAGTAGGAGTTGAGGAAGACGCCCAGCGTGATAGGGACCTGTGGAGGTGGAGAGCGGCGTTTGAGGCGGGTGGTCCCTCCCGGCGTCGCCCCCACCCCGCAGCCCTGAGCCCGGCTACCCCCTCACCAGGGTCAGCTTGATCCGCAGCGGGAAGGTCTTGCCGTAAGCCACGCTCTGGATAACCACGATGACCGGCGTGGTCATGGCCTTGGCCAGCTGGTAGGTACCGATGGTGTTGCTCTGCAGGGAGAGGTTGGTGAAGACGACGAAGCCGCAGAAGCTGAGGGCCAGCGGCAGCACCTGCGAGGGCTGGAGGCTCTTCGGGGAGAAGGCGCCGAGCGCCTGGCACAGGTAGAGGCCGAGCCAGGTGATGGCGAAGTGCACCAGGGTGAGGCTGAGGTTGGGGAAGCCCAGCCGCACGTACAGCCACTTGTTCAGGAAGACGATGCAGATGGAGGCGGCCAGGTTCACCAGGAGCCCCGCGGCCAGCCGGCCCTGCGCCGGCAGCCAGCCCATGGCTGCGGCTGCCCGGGGCCGCCACACACCCGGCGGGGCCGCCACACACCCGGCGGGGCCGCCACACACCCGGCGGGGCCGCCACACACCCGGCGGGGCCGCCACACACCCGGCGGGGCCGCCACACACCCGGCGGGGCCGCCACACACCCGGCGGGGCCGCCAAACACCCGGCGGGGCCGCCACACACCCCGCGGGGCCGCCACACACCCCGCGGGGCCGCCACAATCCCGGCCCGGCCCGGCCGCCCCGCTCCGCCCGCACACGTGGGCGCGCGCCTTCCGGTGGCCCCGCCCCGCGCCGCGGCAGCCGCGGGACAGCGCACGGGACGAGCCCCGCAACGTGTGTGTGTGCGCGTGTGCTTGCACTTGTGTGTCTGTGTGTGTGTCTATGTCTGTGCGTGCGTCTGTGTGTGTATGTCCGTGTGCGTCTCTATATGCGTGTCTGTGTGTCCATGTGCATGTTCCTCCGCTCCCTCCCCAAGTACCCCCCCACACCTCTGCCCAACAGTCCAGCAACAGGCAGAAACGCACCTTCCCTCCAAGGTACCTCTCCACAACTGGACTGGGTATTTCCATAAAACATGAAAATGCAGGTACAGACAGGTACAGCACAAATGACATTCTCTGTCAGGTGTCAGAAGGCGCCGAGTGGGTGAAGGAGCCAAAACCCTCACCTAACTGCATGGTACTGCAATGCACTCTCTAGTAAAGGGAAAGGCAGCTAAATGTGTGTTTACATACGTAAACAGAGTCAGAAAGAGCTTTCTAAATAAAGTGCATCTTAAACATTGGAGTTTTAAGCTAAGATCATCCTCTGGTTCAGAATTTCATCAGCATTTTAGCAATTCCACAGTGTACAGAACAGCACAAGCCCTAAAAAGGCTGCCTTCTCTTCTGAAGGGCTGGAGGGAGCCCCTCACTTTTGCTTTTAGGCGTTCCTTTCCTCCAGCCCCAAGTGTTTGCCTTCTCCTCCCCTGCCTTCCACATACACCTTTCTGCAGTCTCACTTTTCTCCCCACTGCACCCATGCACATTCTTTTCCTGCCATGTAATGTTTTCAGTCTAGGAGCAGCTCTTTCTGGCATGTAACAAAAAGGAGGTTCATACAATCACCATATTTATATGACACTTTAGATTAGAACAAACAAACGTTTTCTCTTTTTGAAGCACTTTTATTAGAAAAAAAATTTGATGAAAAAGGTTGTATAACAAATAACATCTCTGAAGTTGGTCAGAATTTTTCAAGTTTAAATTGAAATCTGAGGGTGGGGTTCCCCAAAAATCAGAAGAGTTTGTCCCAGTAATGGTTTTGTTGTTTTGGGTTTTTTTTATGTAACCAGAATGTCCGTGTTCAGAAATCTTTGTAAGTATCTACATGAAAACCTATGACTGAATTTCATATCCCAAAGGATCGAGATCCTGGTCCAGAAGTATCAGAGAAGATTCCCTCAGCTTCTGTAGAAGTTTTCTGAGTTCTTCTTTGGAAAATACCTAAGAGTAAATTAAAAACCCCAAACATAATAAAGTTACATTTATTTGCAGTGAATAATGCTGACATTAGAGTAAATGGTGGTTAATTAAGTTACTATTTTTTCTAATGTTTCTATTTAAGATAGCATGAATATCAGGCATTTCAGAATGACATTTAATAAGGCACAGGAAGCTAGCAGCAGCATCGAAAACCCAAAGGTAGGCTTGAGATAGCTCTGTCTCATTTTGAGGTTGTTTTTCAGGCTTTTGGAGGGAAAGAAGGTTAGGGGTAAACCAAGTGCTCCAAAACAAAGCCTGCTTACACAATGTTCCGAAATGAAAGGTAATTGTAAAACCAATTACAATTCTACAGCTCAGCTTAGAATCATAGCATTGTTTAGGTTGGTGAAGACCTTTAAGATCATGGAGTCCCACCTTTAAACTTATTTCAATTCAACAGCTCCCATCTAAAAATTAGTAATTCCAGTATTCAGAGGAACTGCTTGTCAAAACACTGGCCATCGTCCTCAGTGTTTCAAAGTTAACTCTTTGATTCCCTAAGTCAGAATACAAGGAAACCCTTTACTACTGCTGTGGATGGGAATCGACAAAGAAACTTATAATGTTAAGGAACATATGGCATCTTCCTCTCTATATAGAAGCTTCTTCCACAGCCAACCCACAAAGCTTTTGAATGTCAGCTGAGCTGCCTGCAGCTCTCCCTAACTCACCGTGTAAAGCTTGTGCCGCTCTGAAGCGACCATGTCAGCCAGGCGCAGGCATTCCTGGTACTGCCCAGTGCTGTGCAGCACCGTGTGCAGCAAGAAGCACATCATTGGCAGACACAGCTTTCGCAGCAAAATCATCTGGTGTGTTCGCTCAGGGTCATCCTCAGCATCCTTACCAGAGCAAAGTAACATATTAGGATTATGAAAATCTACTTTTAAAAGGCAACTCAGCATAACCACGTCATTAGTAGCATCAGACGCAGAACACTGGGCTAACCAGCCTAGACTGGACTGTGAGATATGATTTCTATGGTAACTGAAGGGGAAGCAAGTTCTAACCAGTCACAGCAAGGCCAGCGCAAATTAACAGGAACACATCAAACTAAAGGTGACAAAGGAACACCTGGGTACAATTTATGCTTTGTGGTCTGTAACATGATATAAAAACTCATTTTACCTCTCTAACATCAACCATCCATCCTCCATCAACAAAAAGCAACACATTGTACATCTTCTCTTTAACATCAGCTGTAAGAGCATCCAAAAGGCCTTTCCAAATGCCATAATCCATCTGGCAAAGAAACAAAAAATAAACCACTGCAGAACAGGATAATTTCCAAGGCTATTTTAAAACAGACTCTTCACCAGCATGCAACAGTCAGCGCAGCTCCAATTCAAATTAGAATCTTCAGCCAATGGCTAAAACTTAAAACCTGCTGCTAACAGCTATTTCCATCCTTGCTTAATTCCCTGTCTAGAATCAGACAGATTGTTCAGAAGCAAAGCTCCTCAAGGAACATAATTTTAAACAACTTATTCTGCCATGCTTATAAAATAAATGTTTGTATTAACTGAATACTGGCCATATAAAAAGAACTTTTGGCAAAACAAAACTGCACCATCTTTTAGATATAAAAGGTGATAAATACAAGAATAAAGACTTAACAGCAAAATCGAGTGCTCAGATTTATTAATAACACTGACAATCAACACATTATAATGAATATTTACAGCTATATTACAGTATTTTATGCAAAGCTGAGTCACATTAAAAATTCAGAACTTATTGTGCAGTGCCACTATTATTCTATTGTCTCATACTCCCTTCAGCCTAAAAATAGAGTAACTTATAATAGAGTTCTTAAGCAATACAAAATAGCAGTCCTCTACTCTGTTTCATTGAACTAAGACTGCCTCCTAAGCAAAACATAAAAGTTTACAGTAAATAACTTGGACTTTTACTTACCTCATACTTCTTTTCTTTATGTTCATGGGCCACTTTTTCAGTAAAACTTGCTTGTGGTAACAAAGAAGGCTTCTGTGGAGCTGAGTTCATGTGTTTAAACCATTCGTTAAAGGTTTCATGGGCTTCCTGGATTGCATTGAAAACACTGTTTAGACATTTTTGACTCATATAATGACCAGAAGGTCATTACATGCACAGCTGTAACCAGAATTTAAATGGACAAAGCTAAAGTTTCACCACCAAGTCAAAACCATCATTATTTCTAAGTAATACCTTGGAATACTGCCTCTTTGAAACTCACCAAATATGCACGAATACATAAATGTTCCCGTATAGCATTATCATCTTCAGCTGGAAGTGGTGTATCCATTCCCTGTTCTTCCCATTGGTTATATATTTCTGCTATAGAGTCTTGGGGAATCTTCACAAACACATCTTTTGCAGCTTCATGTTTCTTCGATGCTATGAGAAGATGAACTAGGTATCAACAGCTTTGCAATTTCCATACCTTATTTTCATAAGCTGGAAAAGCCATGCTTTTAATAGACTAGATTCAAAGTTACAGCAAACATAGTGCCAAGAGCCAATGACAACAAACCCAACATTTAAAAAGTCTACAATATTTGTGAAGCTTAATACCCAAGAACTTCCTCATGATTGCATTGCTTTGCTTCAGTGCTTCTGCCCTCTGTGCAGGATCAAATACAAGCCAGTCAATCACATCTATTTTCAGCTGATCTGCCTGTAAAAACCAACACAGAGATTTACTACCATTTCAACCATACAGCTGATGTTACACATGTTAAATCTGGGCAGTGAAATACACAAGTTTGGAAAGCATTACGACATAGTAACAGGGATCACTTTATACATAGGCTTAGAAAACAACCTCTGCAATATGGAATAATAAAAAAATAATTTCTGTGTGTTCCCAAGATATTGAGCATCGTATCTCAAAATTTTTTATGGATTATGATGCATTTTCCTCATACTTTAATATGAATACACTGTATAAACCTCGTTTATGGGGCCCTTGCTATAATCTTCAGAGCTGCCATCAGCCTGTGTTAGATAAACTACATTCTTGTCTTAGAGAGCTTAAACTTTGTACTGAACAGCAAAAAACCTGCCAAATATTTGCAAACAACCCTTTGCTTTCTAAACAGCACTTTGAATACAGGCTTTTAACAGTACCTAACTGTCCCTAAAGTACTGAGTTGGATCCAGCTGATGCAAGGAAACTGTCCCTAAAGTACTGAGTTGGATCCAGCAGTGACAAGGAAACTGTCAGCAAAGGCAGCGTCTACTGCAGCTACGAATGTCACTTGAGCATGTTAAAAGGTACATCTGGGATCCAAAGTATTAATCTTCATAACCTGCGGAAGCTACAATAACATCCTACTCTCAACTGTGACGTAGTTTGCTGTAGACATTTCATGGGCTTTATCTTCACTTAATGTTTGCACACAGACATGGCTGCTGAGCAACAGACACACAAAGATCAAGGAGAAGCTGAAACAGAAGTTAAGGATTTCTGCACTATCCTCATTTGGTCACAAGGAAAGTGCATTTCCCTTACCGGCTTTTTCACGACAATTTCCACCAGTGTTCAAAGAAAACTGTGGATCTTATATGGTCAAGGGCTCCATAGTGGATTGCAAACTAGGATATCTGCTCTGTGAAGTTTACTCACCTCTGTTGTGCCTGTATCTAGCATTTGATCATGATGGCTGAATTCACCAGCATCCTTCTTGCGGATGTTTTCAACAACAGTTTTTGTTATGGTTGCAACATCCAGACCTGGGTTAAGAGAGATCTATATAAGAACTACCATGAATTCAAACTTGACACAAAAAGAATTTCAGACTCCAGTTTTTGATCTTATGCCTTACTACTAGTAATTCTTCTTCACACACACACATGGTTGGAATAAATTTTAAGCTTTTGAGATGTGTAATTTATTGCAGATATTTTACAAGAATGATATTTAAGAGAGAATATCAAATATGAGAAAAAGAATAAGACAACTAACAAGTTTTTCAGTCTGTGCTGAGGACCACTATTTGCTAAGACTACTGATTCCTACAGTTCTGGCAGCAAGACTATAATTTGACAGGAATGTACAAGGAAAAGCTGAGAATAGTTCTTTTACAGATGCTCAAGTAGGATGTTTTATTTTTGAAACCTTAGCCCAGTTTAAAAGAAAATGACTGAAGAATGATTGAACAGAAGTTAAGACACTGAAATCTGCAGTAAATCTATTTCTTTGTGAATTCTGAGTGTTACAGAGGCATTGTCAAAAAATGGACAGAGTGCTGCTTCATTGTAGTCCCTTTTAGTTGGATGTATAGGCCTGGAAGGAAGCTTTCCATTAATGCAGCAACCCACCATGGCTAAGAAAAAGCACTACAAATAGGACAAAAACACTGAAATACTCGTGACCTTCCTAAATCCACAAAGAGGTTTCTCTGAAATAATATGATCATGTCAAGTTTCAGAACCTGTATTTAAGACAGACAGCTGGCTTCTAGTTCTTGGTGTGTTTGGATATAATCCAGCAGCCAGTGACATTTAGTTTAATTCAGAAAAAGAACTTCAATTCCAGGTTAGTTACAACACATGTATACACCTACGTGAAGAAGTGATCAGCAAATTAATTTTATTTAATTGAAGAATAGAGACACAGGAAGGAAAAAGCTAGGAAGCTAGGTCGTGGAGTAAAAACTACTGAAAGACAAAAGAACCCAGGATATAAAATTATAATCGGAACTTCAAGATCTCTCACCTGCATCTTTTGCTAATTCAAGGCAGTGGTGGCGTTGATCGCTCTCAGTAACATCTTCAAGAAATAAAGCATACTGAGCAACAGCTAGCTCTGGGGGCAAGTGGCTAACATAAAATGCTATTAAATCTGTGTGCTTCTCGGATACCAGCCTCTGCAGAATAAAATGAAAATATAGGGAACAAGAAGGAAATATACAAGAAGGAAATATGCAGAAGATGCCCATTATTATATAAATATATATATAATATATAAACATACATTATTCCTCTGTGTAAAGACAGAAACATGTTTACACTACAGTAAAAACATGTATTAGGTAAAAATATAAATGTTTAACAAATTTATTATTACTTTATTCTGATGTAGAAAGATTCCACTCAGCTTCTAAACAAGGATCAATAGAACTTCCTCTTATTTAAGAACTGCTGACAGAAAATCTGCATATTAGGCAAGTTTCCATGTATATCTCTTGAGAAAAGAGCATTAGCTGCACCAGAGTCTTTTCATCCTGTAACCTTAAGTCTCCTTTTCTTCCTCCTTTATGTCTAAATTACATTACAGAAAGCAAACTATATTTCTGAAGGCTTACCTGAATGTAGGTCTTTAGGACTTCAACAGAAACTTCCTCCTTATTACAAAGAAATATAAATTCAATTTTAAATCAGATAATGTGGAAAATAAAATAGAAGATACTTTACAGGCTATCACTATTAAAACAGACAAAAGGTTACTTGCTTATTCTTGCTTCAGTAATCTACACAAACAGGCTCAACTGGAAGAACTGTTTCTCTTGGAGTGTGTTTAAAAAATATGCCTTCTAATCCAAAGATTTAGTGTTCCAAGGCTTTTCATATTCAGCAACTGGATAATATAGACTTTAGTCTAACTTGAATGTAACTTTTAAAATGTTTTTTATTTTTCTTTCCATTTTCTTGTATTTTTTTAATTAATAAACAAAATGTTATGCACATATATTACTATTGCAGTGTACCACATGCACTGTTTCATTATAGAAAATTCTAATCAAACAGGGTATAAATGTCACCTTGCTCATCATAGTCTGAGCACCTTAAACGTCTTTAGCCAAGACTCAAGTGTTTGTTACTATCAAGAATTATCATTTTAGTTTTATATGTGTAAATTAAAGACCTTCATCTAAGCAAATTGTATACAAACAACAAATACTAAATATCATCTGCCTCCTCTGCCTGAAATCTACTGAGGGCCGATCAAGAAATCATTCAGTAAATTCACTTACTCCAAAATTGTAGAGGCAGAATCAACAGTTACTCACAATCCCATAATGGAATTCATGTAGGAAATTGCACCTTTTTTGTCCTCTCTGTTAACCATATGCTCATGGCTAGTTCTACTATACTTTAGCTTAAAGACCTACTTTATCAAATTTTGAGTCTGGCTGAAAAATTATTATGTATACCTACATACACACACACACACACACGTTCCTCTTATTTACGTAAATGTTAACTGACTTCAAAATAAATTTCAACAAGGGAATGAAACAGTGATTAGAGGCATGAATAAACATAGTAACTCTGAGCTGTATTTAAATCACCTAATGAAAACACACATTTGTCTTTTGCCAAAAGAGGTTATATTCAGAAACTTATTTGATACATCAGGGCTTCTAAATTTTAAAACAGTAAAAAAGGAGAGGTTCTAATTACTTGTGATTTCCCCAGAAGAGAGTAATTACAGTTATGTGATCCATCTGCATATTTAGCACAAATAGACTAGGTAGTTAGTAGGCTATATTCAGTTCGTATTTTGAGGTAACGTGAAAGTTACAGTGAGTAGTAAAAACTTCAAGCAAGAACATTTATGAGCTTACAGCAGCAATACATACAGTTCCAATGACTGTCTGTAAGAACATGATATATTCAAAACATCTTGGCTGCTATGAATATGCCCAACACTGAAGTCTGAGTCAGGACCTTTGCAATAAAGGGCTTATGAGTGAAATCCACCATCCTCAAAACCAATTTTTAAGCTGAGCTGGAGGAGAAGAGGATGCTCTTTTCTCATTTTGGCTGTTGTATTTAGGCTTCAACATCAACAAGTACATTATTTAAGCATGCAGCTCCTCATCAGCCTGGTAGTAATTTGCTATCCCTCTATGTTGTTTATAGAATCATAGAATCATAGAATCGATTGGGTTGGAAAAGACCTCCAAGATCATCGAGTCCAACCCTTGGTCCAACCCCAGTCCATTTACTAGATCATGGCACTCAGCGCCACGTCCAATCTGCGTTTAAAAATGGACTTGCACACAAGCATTTCTACTTTAAAGACCAGCTACTGCTACAATCACAAACCAAATACAAGTGAACTTACCTTAGTCTGCATACCCAAAGTGCGGAAAAACAGAATAAGATGTGTCATGAAACGAAGGAGGTGTCCTGGGAGCACACTTCTGTCTTTGGAAAGCCACCTGCTGAATTCTTCCATCAGACCTATAGTCAGCAATAAATGTCTGCCTTAGCTGGATCATGGGAAAAAAATACCTAAGAAATATTTCAAAATCATGCATTTATTCAACAAATGTAATTTAGTCTCAAAAGTCCAACAAAACAGAACAGGAACCATTTTGGAAAGATGTACTTGTTTGGCTTAAATATCTACTGTATGTATTTTATCATTCCTCAGGAAAATTCTTGCATATATCCTGACATTTTTACATGATATCATGACTTCTTTGAAAACTACCTTATATGTCAATCTGCACAAAGTCCCTACTGTTTTAGAGCTTAGCTTTAAGGTGGAGTTTGCCTGCTGCATGTTTCTAAAAATCCATTCACATAGAAGTTTCTGGAAAGGTCACTCAAAATAATGTAGTCAGTTGACAATTAAAAATCCCTTATAGAAAAGCTCACCATCCACGTCTCCCAGTATAATGAATTTCTGAATCACATGATAGTGTTCTTGATTCTCCTCTATAACCCTCTGGAAAAAGAAGAAGAAAGTTCAAACTTCTAATAAAATCTTGTAGCCTAATGTATGAAGAAAACAAACTTCTAAATAAAGCAAAGGTTCCTCAGGGGAGAAAAAAGCTATCCTATTTCAAAGGGTATTCTTCACAAAGAGCAAGAGAAAAGGCACTTGCTATCTCCATGTCAAATTACGAGAATATCGACAAACTGAAAGAAAGAACAGAATACAGATCTGTGCAGTTAATACTTTCCTTGGAAGAGATCCAAGACTATGGGCTTTTTGCTCTGAAGAGGAGAATAAACAATGATATTACAGATAACGTATTCTACAAAGTCACAGAAGAAGCAACAATGTGTATAAATCCTTAAATAAAAGGTCTGTGAAAGTTACTTGAGGAAGAAGTAACTTTCTCCCCTATAGAAGAATTAATGCATTAATGCAAGAAATACAATCCAAATGCACCTCTAAATTTGCTATATGCTGGGAATTTCACTATGCTGCAATGGCAAATGCAGCTGGGTGTATCTGTAGCTTGACTGCATGTCTTTGTCTTAGCAATATGATAGATGCCATGTGCCCATGCCATCAAAGATAAGCAAGCGTAGTTTCAATTTAATCATTGCAAAAGCAAAGATGCTTTTAAATTTTGAAAGGCCTGTTTTGAAATACACAAAAAAGTCCTATAAAGAAAATGCAATGTAATCAATCTTTGAACATTTTATCAAAGTGTTAAATAGTTGATTTACTCTGTCTGCTTTGTATGTCTGAGAACACTTGACAGTCAGCTGTTTCTTTAGCACACCCAGCTGGTTCGTCATACAGGGCAAAACAAAACCTGTAAAATTTTCATCATTAAATGATGGCAGTATATAGAAAAATCTACTTGAATTGAGAAATAACATATTATAGAGGTAGGAAATATAAAACTGGATCAGTCATAGTGCGTATTTGAGCATTTCATTAAATAGTGCAGCAAAAACAGAACCCAGAGAATAGTTAAAAATGGTAAACAGTGAGGAGAAACACTTCAATTATTACATACTTTTTTGTCTGTTGCCTGAAGTTCTTCAAAAACCTTTTCTGAAGTCCAGCTTCAAAATAGGAGGGAAAAGACAAAAAAAAGTTTGAGTATTCCAAACAGATCACACAGCATGCTTTGTTGAGTGTAGGAACATAATTTTACTTGAAACTCACTTTGTTTCTAAATAATCTCTAGGGAGCTCTTCCATCTCCTCTGCAGTTATTACGGAGGTTCGTATTTCCTGCTCAACTAGAGTATCCACCATGACCCTGAAATATGCCCAAACAGTATCGTCCCAGGTATCACAAACTGGAAGAAGCTACGATTAAAAAAACAGAGCAAAAATTATCAAGAGATGGAGAACCATCAGAACCCAAACAGAGCAACAATAACTGAGATTTTTGGACAACAAAGCAGACTAGTACCATCTTAAAAAGCAGCCTTTCCCTCATCAAAGCAGGATGACTTTAAAGTCAGTAGGAATAACACTAAGAAAAAACTATCATATATTTAGTTAAAACATGTCAGTCCTACAATGAGCAGAAATATTTGCCATTCTCCTGTTTACTGCATCTTTAAATAACCAGTAATTGCAGTATTTCTGATATCATTGTCACATATGAAAAGAAAAATGCACAACTACCAAACACCACTTATCTAGGAGGCTTGACATACCTGTTTGAGGTTTCCACTCAGAGCTGCATAGATTGCTCTTTCGTACCTATTAAACTGCTCCTAAAATAAACAGTAAAAACACCCAAACTTTTAATTACACAGCACTTAAGGTTTCTAGTCACTTTACATTTTATTAGAGATTAATTCATTGCAAAATATTCCATTAACAAATGAAAGACCACAGGACACACCAGGAACCAAAATAAGAACAGCAAGTGACTTTCTCTTCACAAGAATCCCCTTGTAACTTACCTGAAAAATTTATATTGACCTGGAAAGAAAGCAGCACTTTTCCCTTCCCATTCAACTAAGTCAAGATGAAAGTCAAAGTGTCAGTGGTTTTACTTTCAACCAGAAAAAAAAGGCAGACATTTCCTGAAAAATTGGTGCTGATTATGTAGATTTCTAACTACAATACATAAATGTATTATTTCAGAAGTCCCCTTAAAAGCATTAATTGTAAACTATACAAGCGGCAAATACAGAGTGGGTAGGTTTACTTAAAATTGTGTTTCAGAGTTCAGAAAAGTTCAAATGTGTGTGTTAATATCAAGCCAACCAGCATTATCTTACCTCTTCAGCCATACGCCAACAACTTATTTTCCAAATACACCTGTATGGATTGCCTTGAACAGGCTCCAGCTCTTTTCCTACATGCAAAAAATAACATCAAAAAAAATGGGGGAAAAGGAAAAAAAATAAAAAGTGCTATTAAAGAAAGAGAACCCAGTAACAGTAACATTTTCTGTTATTAACCCAATTTCAATCCCTTTGAAACTCTTCCCAAAGCATTTTGATGCTTTTCACTGGGCCACAAGGTGCCTGTTCTGGGAAGTTTGGTAAATTTGTATCTGTAAGTTACAGTATTTTAAAAGCTTAGCTGCTAGCTAGCTTAGAAGAAAATTATTGTTTTGGCTATAACATATCTACAATGTTAACATTTGGAAAAAACCAAAGTTAAGGAAAAAAAAAGATAATTTTTACATCTTAAGGAATCAAAATATTTAAAAAATGTTACTGCTTCAGTGCTGCTATTTTGCATGAATGTGCATAAGGGCATTCAAACCCATATAACAGCAGATGCAGCAGGTAGACTCAAAACAAGCCTAGGACACTGGTGTGGCATGCAGGCGTAAGTGACAGCCTATCAGGATTTGATAAGTAGGAAAGTGTTATGCATTCCACACTCAGCTGGAACCAACACTTAGGATTCGTTCTTAAATTCCTTGCTAAATCCTGCAATGTTCTGAGCATAGAGAGAAGCGAGCAACTGTGTCACAAATGGGATCATGTGCAAGGAACTCCAGAAACAAGGAAAAAGGTAGTTTAATAATTTTCAAATATTTTAAAAGCATCTCTTTTTCCTGCACTTATATTTGCTGAAATGTAGCCCTGCTACACCTTTCTGAAGATGGATATGGAGTCTAATTTGAGTCTGTAAGCAACAAAATGTGTACTACGTGCACAAATCAGATATTAAGAAAATGCAGACTGAAATATTATCTGGAGTTGGAGAAGATCTGTCCAGAACTCTGGGACATCCACTCCCTAGTGATTATGCCTGATTTTAAAAGAGAAAGTGACTTTAGGAGGTTTAGATGAATTCAGTGAACTCATACTTTCAAATAAAGTAATTTCATATTAGTTTTTACACATTCAACAGACATGGGAAAATATATTGGATACAAAAAAAAGGCTCGTAAGAAAGAGCTATTTCTCTTTGCCACAAACAGATATTAGGAGAAAGCCCTCTGCTCTATTTTTATATCTGTCTCAAATGCACTTTGGAGCAGATACCTCCATTTATGTTAGGATCATGATACAATTTCCAGCCTTCCAAAGTTGCAGCTCTCCATGCCTGACCACATCGTTTGCATAAGCGCTGTGCCTGAAAAATAACGGATTTTCTCAGCAAGGTAGGAAAACCTCCAGCATCTTCTTTGAAAATGTGAACCTTATTAAAATAGTTAATTTGTGTAGAAATTGTTGTATGTGAAAAATAAGCACAGAGTATCTTAAAACACTTGGAAGACTCAAAAGTAAATATCATTGATTTTTTTTCACTGAACTTTTTAGTTTTTCAGTATTTATAGCAATGAGAGAAATGTGCTACAGCCTCATCTTTGTTAACTTAAACAGCTGTTATGCATCCTTCTGACAAGTTTAAGTGTTGTCCTGGTGCTTAGACGTATAATCCATCTCTTCACACAGTCATCTACTTTTCCAGTTGACTTAGACTTCCAAACCCCAACTGAAGCTGTGCATTTATATTTATATTGCCCTGCAGCAATATGCTCACGTTCCCATACCATTAGAAAATGTATAGATGTGTACCATACTGGAACAGAATACAAGCAAGGAACTATATTCCTAAGACTAAGGTACTTGGCACAAGAATCTCAAGTCTCCTTTCCCCCTCTTACTCAACTGTCATTATATATACCTGTGTGATAATCCACTGATGACTACAGACACAGTTAGGAAGTTCTCTGAAACATTCTGTGTGCTTGTCTGGCAGTGTTTAGTATAAAGCCACAACTGTGAAAATATACTGCCAAACAACCAAAAGACCCCAAACTACATTTCTTCCCTAACATCTACTCTACACCCAAAATTACTTAACTAAAAGCAAGATTTCATTAAAATGTTAATTTAGCAGTCGATATCGACAAATTGAAAATCACTACAAGACAAATTTAAACATTTAAATATATTTCATTGGTTTTAACAGTTAAGATATTTTAAATCTTAATTAAAAGTTATGCTACCTCATCTGTCATTCCTGCTCTGATGAGACTGAAGAGATACTTCAACAACCTTGCATCATCTTCTCGGTCCAAATCATCAAGTGGCAGTTTCTGTCGTATAGGAGCATCTGGATCCTGCAAGAAAAAAAGTCATCACTCATCTATACAACGCCTATATATCTCTTCCATTAACTTCCTGCCCTGTTTTATAATTTGAAGTCACTTTTTCATGTTGGCACAACAATCTGTACTATGTAAGTAATATCGAACATATTACTGTTTTACCTCTCTCATTTCTTTTATTCCTCTTCTGTCACTGTTCCTGTCAGAAGGAGCCAATGCAATTTACTGACTCCACTGTCTTGTTATTTGCCCCAAACGTCTCAGCTTCTACCTCTTCTCCCCTTCAAATGTCCTTTCCACTTCTGTCTATCCCCCTACCAGACTGTTCTTGTCCCCCACCTTCAGTCTGAGAAGGCTTTTCACAACAGCTGAACTAGCTTTTGTTTAATCCAAGCAGACTTTCTTAAGCCAATCAATACCTCAGATCAGTCCCCAATAGAATTAATCTTCTACGACTGCTTTGCTGTTACTGGGGCAGTTCATTACCTCATTCTACTGGACAGTCCTTTCTTTCCTTGCCTTCTTTCCTATTAGCTTTTACTATAGTAGCTCTCAAGGAATTGGATCAGGACATGGTTTCATTGTACTAGCTCCTGCACAAAGACAGTATCCCCTTATCTGTAATGGCTCCAATGGCTCCCAACCATTTTTCTGAGCTTTTCTGGTTAGGAACACTAGTTTGTGTCAGACATAAAAAGTCATAATAAAGCCATTTACTTCAACAAATGGACCACAAATACTTGTGATGGGGTGTGGGAGTATGGAAGTGATCGCTGAAATGAAACACAAGTCCACAGTGATCCCGAAAAGACCTTTTGAGGTGCCCCGCCTCACAATTTCTGTACTAATTTTTAGATAGTGCAACTATCTAAGAATTGGTGGAAAGCTGTGAAAATAGCATATATGCTGTTTCTAAACCATTTTGAAACCAAGCCTTATTTTCATATAATACTTACCAACTCTGTTACCAGAGCTCGAGAATTTCCAATGTATGAACTTGACTGTCGCTGCTTCAGGGTATGCAGTGTGTTATCCCTGAAAGTAGTGAAATATTTTATAGGAAAATGTTTTTTTAGCAAGCATCTTTTAATAAGACCCAAATATTGAAAGATATCTTTTCTTACATGGAATATGTTTACAGAACAGACACTTGGTTTGGTTGCTTTATCAATGGACTGTTGTGAAAATGCAACGTTTCACAAGAAGTGAACATTGGAATCAATATGCATATCTTTGCTCTCTTTCAAAAGCATCCATTATTTCAATCATTCTTGTATTTAACTATTAATTGACTTCTACATAAGCAAATTTTCCCATTAGCCTTCACTATAAAGTCAGTCTAGGGCAGAAATTCAACTTAAAATAAGCACTATTCCAAAAGCATCTATTCATTGGCCATTAAAAGTAGGTTTATCTAGGCATATAATGTGAAAGGTAGTCTTGGGTCTTTTCTGCCATAAAACACATCAGTGACAATAAAGATGACAATAATGGCTTCTAGAGAAGAGTCAATGACACAAAGAACTTAAACAGGCAAAAATTAAAGACAGAATAAGAAGTGACCACCCGAGAAACACATAACAGAAATCATCATCTAGGTTAAGATTAAATTAGGTTGGTTTGATGGTTTTTCCTTCCATTCTTGCCTCCCAAAATGCAGTAACTGACTTGTGAGAAGATATATTTCAGCAGACAGGTAAGAAATCTCAAGTTTTACGTCTATGTCTTTAAAGAAAAGAAGTAAATGCAGTGAACAACTTTAAAAATCACTTTTTTCCAAGAGTGATTCTGTGACTGTGAATCTTACACCTGATGAGAGCATGTATATAATTAAAGAAAGTCTGAACTCACCAATATACTGTTTTTGCATAAAACTCAATATTATCGGAGAAGTCCCCAATTTCATCCTTAGCAATGCTCTCTAGCCAATCTACCACCAGCTGGAATAAAATTGAATTGCATTTTTAAAGCAAACATATAAAAAATAATACTTTTACTGCCTTCCTCTCATTTCTGGATCTACTTGTTAACTATGTGGCAGCCAAAAGGCATACAGACCCAGAAGACTATTCCACTTGCATTTTAAGTATCCAATGTGAAGCTTGTTGGCACTTGATCTCTATTTCTCACTGGATGCTGCAGTTTATTAGTGCTACTTAAAAGTTTATTAATCACAATCAACAGTAACAGATTCTGCAAATGGGAAGAGCTCTCAGCCTTTCATCATCTCCAAGCTAGCCTGAAAAACCTTCCTCATCTTTAGACACTAAAGAGTGTTATTTTTATCCATAGAAGGAATAATACACTGGAGTGAATATAAAAAACTATTAGAAACAACCTCAAAACATGCATAAAGCATTATTGTTATAAATACTTAATTTTTGTTGTCATATTGAAAACTTTTCGTCATACCTGACTTTGTCGAACAAGTGAATCTTTTTGGAAGAAATTTTCTATGTTTGTTTTTTCACTAGCAGTTAAAACCTGTTTAAGAAAAAGCTGATTATTACTTCATGGAAAAGAAAACTACCACAAAACCAGAAATACCAAACTGCGCATGTACCCATAATTCATAAGCTTTCTAAAAGTTCAGTATGTTTTCTCTCCCCATTCCCTTTTCAAAAAATGGATGATACTATAAATTGTTTTATTTGCATGACCTTTGACATCCAGTTACACTAAAAACTCCAAACATGAGATTCAGAATATAATTCACAAATGTATGATGACAGAAAGGTTTTAGTTAGTAGATCCATTGATTCCACTACCTGCACTCATATTATTCTAAAGCTCATTTGTTACTATACATTTAAAAGATGACATTTTCCAAGATCATATGCACATTTAGCATAACCAAGTGAGAAAGAACAAAAAAAAAAAAAAAAAAAAAACCAACCAAAAAAAATCAGCCCCAGAGCCCTGATCCTTCTATCTGATCTGCATTCATTTAGCTTTCATTAGACTTGCAGTAAAAAAAGAACACGAGATGCGTTTTCCTAAAAAACACAGGTAGGAGGAGACTTGGGGTTTTTTTTGGCACAACAGTGTTTAACAGTGACAACTTCGCAGTGGGAATCCTAGAGGAAGCTATTTGATGATGACTAAGAAGAAAGCGATGATAAATTCTACAAAGGCAGAGTCTTTTTACTTATTGTTTTGTCTTCCTAAGCATATTCTGGCAGCAAAGACTGGAAGTGCTGTATTGACATAGACAAGATGACTACAGATGAAACAAGAATGCTAAAAAAATTGGACTTCTCTTGAAATAAATTGGAATCAGGATTGCAAAGGCTAGACAGTTTGAGACCACATGTTCTTCCTTTAGGAAAACCAAAATTATCTCTGACCTATGGGAACATTACAGCTATTGATGCAGCTTTTAAAAAGAAATAATTATTTCTATTGAATTTAGGTTGTCATGTGCAGAGACAGAGTTTGGACTCAATAATCTTTGTGGGTCCCTTCCAACTCAGGATATTTTATGATTTTCCAAGTGTATGTGGAATACTCAAGGAAACAAAATAATAAAAAGTTCAGAGTATTTTTTACACTAGAACCCTCTCTTTAGAGCTTAATATTTGGACTTACTCTTCACAATACATGCAATAATTTAATACTTGTCCTGATAAAAATCAGTCTCATTTTTCACTTTTGAATTTTAAATGCCCGCAATTTTGACATTGTAAAAATAAAATAAAAGCATTTAGCCTGTATTTTGCTAATTTAGCTTTTTATATCACTTAAAAAAACCTCCCACAAAAATAAGTCCACACTCACTGTGATATCAAATGCAGTTTCATCTTCCAGTGCAGACTGTATTCTGTCTCTAGAAATGAAAGTGCAAAATGTTAATGATTAAAATAAAGCAGAGAAAATATATCAGAATGCATAAATAAAAATGCTTAAAAAGCCTTTATAAAAATGGGTTTTTTTAAAACATACTAGAAGTTGCAAACATAGTAAGAACACAACTTTCATTTCTGTAAATAGATAATAAATATATCAGAATGTAGTTTCATAAACATTTTATTAATAGGTACTTAATTGCTTCACTCCCTATTTATAAACTCATAAAAATATATCCAAGACAGTCATCTCAGTGCAAAAACGTCATGCACTTTTCAAAGGAATTACCTATAAAGTGAGGACAACAGTCTCCAAGTTACCATCTCCTGCTTCAGAAGCCACAAGACACTGGCAGTTTTGGAAAACTTTTGCTGTCCAGGAGTAGCCCGATAAACAATTTTCCCAAGTATATTCACCTGAGGTAGACAAATTTATACACAGTTAATATTGCCCATCAGTGTGGGGTTTTTCCCTAAATACTTTCAACAACTGAGCTGGATTACTGTCTCAAAATAGGTAGATAATACTCCACATCACAAATTCCCTTAATTAGTAATAACAAAAACATTAACACAGACTAGACGAGTGGGTTTGTTTTGCAAACTGTACAAAACAGCTTACACTGTAAAATTTAAAAACTGGGAGGGGAGACACCAAGCACTGGGGGCAAAAAACCCCCAAACACCAAAAACACACACAAAAAAACTCCAACAAGCCACTAAAATCCTCAACTTTTCTTGCCATACACATCAGTATCAAATATTAAGTTACTCCTACTGGTATTTGTGAGAGCATTTATGCATTTATCCACGCCTGAAAGATACTTTTTCCTTTCTATCTCTGTTAAATGAGGGAACCCAATCTGCTAGTTACCACATAATTTACAGTATCACCAAACAGAAATTCTACTATTTTGTCTTTATTTACTATTAAGAAAGCCACACAATAAAATCTTTTCCATTGCTAGTTAGTTCCAGAGCTCCTACTACTGCCAAGAAGAGCCCTATTATATTTCAGGTGTACCAAATTCATCAGACATCAATATATTCATTGGTTTTCAAGTAAGAGGTGAACACAGATTTGGAGACAAGAAAGAGGTGTACCATCATGATGCAAGAGAGGAATACAATCTTCTGTTCTATTACCCACTAGAAAATATGAAGAGCTTATGGCTGCCAGGAACCACTGGGCTGATCTCGGGGTACAACTGAGAGGCAACATGATAACTCAGTGCTGTCCCTCCATCCCCATCCAAGCCCCACCAGCAACATCCAAGCCACACCTTTGAGCAGCATCCTTCACTGTACTCTTGTACATCCTTGGCAACACAGAGTCAAATTCCCTCAATTCCAAATGGCTTAAAACACCCACTCAATTATTCCCTGACCTTGCAGATCTTACCCATTTTCTCAAACAGGAGTTCCCCTATCTCACAGAATAATCAAGTTCACATTTATTTTCCTTCTCTTGACTGCTTCCCATCTGGGCATGCCATTGTGGTACAAGCCTCATTAAACAACTCACCATTCTCTGTTTCAGTCCCAACTATAAATTTGCACAAAAATGGGCTAGCAACCTCCCACCAAAACCACATTTTCCTAACATAGACATAGGTATGAAGTCTCTTAAAAAACTTAATCAGCACACCTTTCTTGTGATCAACACTTACTGACAGAAGCATTATAATTTCTTCCTTTCAAATTGTCAATCCCTGCTGATCCTGAACTGACAATCAACAACCAGTGAAGTAAACAACTGTGTCTAAATTCAGAGACACCTTTGAGCCAACATTTAGCTCTCTACGGAGAGCTTGTTAGTAATGTTAGCAGAGAACTTAAAGCATCGTAATACAATGATTTTATTTCTTTATACCTGAGAGAAATAAATACATTTTAATCCAGCTTATCAACATTAACAAAAACATCTATATATCTGCTAATGTGTATATTACCACGACACTTGAAGTGGAATGGCAGCCAGATGACATTTTTAGTATTCAGCAAGCTACACCATGGGTATTCCTGGGCCAAAGTAGTGTACGAGGAAGGAGTGATGTTCATTGAGTGATATTCAATGCTAGTGTGACTCATAAGACTGCAACCAGCTAGAAGATTTGAAGTACGTATGTCATGCACTGTGACTTCTCAGCAACATTGCTTTGAGAAGGGACTGTAAAATGAAGTAAATAAAAACCCAAGTAAACTACTTACCTGACTGTTACAAATAGTTTCATACTCATCCACAAGATCAAAAATGGTAGTTGACGTATGCTTCAGGAAGGAATGCAGAAAATCTGAGTACATGCTCATAGTAGCTAGGACAGATTCAATAAGGAACAGCTATATTAGTCAGATACAGCTCCATTAAAAAAAACCCAAAACAACAGACAACAAAAAAATCCTTCTGATGACAAGGCACCTCATCTTTCACAAATTTAATTGAGAACATTGATTATATGATTTATTTAGATCCTATGAAGTCAGAAGAACTTATCAGCTAAGATAGTAAGGTAGACAGAAGCTATGAGCTAAGTCAAATAATTATAAAAATTTTGCTGTAAATATGTCATCCGCAAAAGTTTTAACAGCACAACTAGTCCAGTTGTGTCTCACATCACTAGAACATCCCATTTTTTCCATCAGGTTATACAGAAGACAAAAACTCACAAAACTCCAATAAACTGGAACTGTTTAATTTTCTGAACTTTTTAAACCAGATTGTTTTTGACTAAGAAATATCAGCAAAATAATAGAGATAAAAAAAGAACATACATATTTATATCCCACAAATAAAGACTGTGGTCAATTATGAAAACTCCAGACTGTCTCACCAGCTTCCCCAGGGTCATCCTCACGCAGCAGTACAGCACTCATAGTGACATCTTCTGTCATATTGGACAGGTCTGGATTTACAAACATTCCTGTCTGCTGAGGGGAGAGTGCCATTGTCCAGCTACTTTCATCCAACTAAAACCACAACAAGAACATAAAGAAAATAAATCATAATCTCAGACATTACAAGCCTAGCTCCACATTTTTTAAATCTATATGAATGGTACATAAACAGAGAATCATAAAAAACTAATAGTGGAACAACTGTGGTTAGGTAAGGTGCAACTATGCCTTTAGCAAACAGCTCTGAAAAGATAAATTCTAACCTGGAAAAAGAAAAATCCCTTTTTTTCCTGAAAATAACAAAAATGGAAGTTAATCTAGTAAACCCATATACTGTAAAACATCATGTATCACTTTTCATCTTCAAACAAGCAAATCACTCCAAACTTTAATGTTCTATTATGCTAAATGCTTAGGTAGTGTTTCAAAGTTAAAAGGTAACATTGATTAAGTTGTAAAGCATCTTTGAAAAGTTAAGCAAAATAGCTAAAATTTGAATCAAACATTTACCTTTCAACCTTCTTGGTGAAGTGCTCAAAACCATTTATCAATCACAGCAAGGTATTTAAAATAATATCAAGCATCAGAATATTAAAGGAGGAAATAAAGACCTATGTGTACTTTGTGGAGAGTACTTCAGGTGAGGTGTTTGACAACATATCTGACATCAGAGCAGCAAAATAGCCAAAACAGACGACTGACAGGACAGCTTCCTAGAGGTGTTTTCATGCCAGCAATTGTATTCTCAGCAGCAAATAATAGTATATAAAGACCCAGAGATGTGCCACTGGCTGATTCTTTTTCTGAACTCTTTTCTACCCACAGTATTCCTCTTGCCTGATCTCTCTCTGCCACTATAGCCAACCAGAACAGAATGCCATAGTACTCCCATTGCAGAGTAAAAATAACAAACACAGTTCCAGCAAGATCCTATCAGGCCTCTGTCGGAAACACAAAAAGGGCTGATGAGTGTTCTCATCTACCAGCAAGTAAATTTTCCTGTCACACTCCTTTCAAAGCTTTTGTCTAGTCCCAAGTTTCCCCTGCTAATCTAAACTAGATTCAAGTCAGAGCAGTAAATGCTAACCTAAAATGTATTCCACTCACAAAACATCAGTTACAAGAGGGTCTGAAACAAAGAGAAAGTACCAGTGCTAAGAGCTGTATACATGTTAATCAACTAGGCCCCAGAAGCTGATAAGCTATAAATAAACAAATGGCCTGTATCAAACTACAGAAACAACTAAACGGGTAAATTAATTAAAATGCAGATACAGAGGGATGTCTTAACTTCTTTTGAGTTCATTTAAAAATAAACAGAGATAAAATACCTCAGACATTCCTACTGATAACTTTTCCAATCAGTGTTTTTCCAATAACATTGCAGTAGAAGGTAATTAATGTCATCTAAAAAGTAATCAGAAGAGTTTGTTCTTTGAAGTCCAAACCTTAACACCTAAGTGAAGCCTAATATTGGAGAGTGCTAAAATAAGAAAAATTCTTAAGTTTTAACTTGCTGACATAAAACAATTATCTTTGAAGAATTTGTACACAAGCAAAGTCAGGATTTTTGTAGTCACAAGCCGATGTTATGAAAAAGTTTAACACACATGGTGTATTTGGAAAGTCCTTAAAACCCTCTATTATTCCTCACTGCACCATCTCAAAAACCAATACAGTAATAACACCAGCAGCAAGCAGCAATACTACCACTAGTAAGCTTATACCAACCCACAGTTTGTCCTTGGTGCAAACAACACAGAAACACTATAAACTTGTAGTTTCTAATGTTTGACAAGAACAAAAGAGAACAAGATGCTCTAACCATCTTACCATTGACAGATTGCCGAAAAGTCCAGAAGGTGGTAGAATCAGAGGAGATTTCCCTCCTATTCCCAGGAGAGCAGACATATCCGATGGCTTCATGGAACTCCGAGGTACTGCTGTACCTAGAAGACAGAGAGGTTTTTCTGAAAACAAAAAATATTTAAAGTCACTATGGTCTATCCAGAAGCTCCAAAAAAGTGTTTTAGCAGAGACTGAAGTAAGAAATCCAGCAGCTGCATTCCAGGCAGAGCCTGAAGCAAGGCTGAATGCAGGTGTATATATGCACCAAATACGTGACACACCTTCAGTTACTGAGTTCATTGATAAACATGCATGAGCATGAAGAGCAGTACATCTCCAGTAACTCTTACTTGGAAAACAGCCTCCAAACCCTTAAACCAAAAGGCAACCACAAGTCTGCTCTACCAAGCACTAATCTGCTACAGATACTTCTGCACATCAGTCCAGTGCCTAATGTGTTCCCAGGAGTATGTGACCCATGTAAAGACTGCTTTGCAAGATGATAAATACCCAATCCTGTGTCAACAGGGAGATCCACCATAACAGATCATCCTACAAAACAAAGATCAGAGAATCTGCATCAAGACAATAGCTACTTTGGTCCCCTTATCACAAACAGCTTGGGAAGCCATCTAAAAATACTATTGCATCAAGGCAGTGACAGACAGGAGCTGCATCAATAGTGGTAAAGAGAAAATGACAGAGTCCCAACATTTTGTAGCCTATTTGGAGAGAGGAGTGCTTGGACAACCTTCAACCGCAGTTCTTGGTAGCACGACAGCTTCAGTCAGCATTGAGATCATTAATTTTTCCTTTTGGTCTTGAGGACTGCTGGAATCTGAGGCATCAAAAAATGTCCACAACAGGATATACAAACACAGGATATACAGTACCTAAGCTAAAATGAACAGTGGAAGGTGCAGCCATGCTCTTGGAGCTTGATGGAAAACACACTGGCTAGATGATGTCAAGAACACAGGAGTCCCCTCTATGAATGCCTGAATGATGACAAAATAAAGATTACAAGAAGAGACTGTGGCAGGGAAAGGGGAGGTAAGCCCTGATGATAATACATATGTGTAAGGAAGGGGCACATTGTTTACTTCAGTCATAACTAGTGAGGGAGGCTCCAGAAGACTACAGACCTTTACACAGTGTGTTTACCATCCAGTCAACACCAAGAACAACAGTGCTGACACAAGAAGGCTGATGCTAATACCATTTATCTTTGCTGCTGGCTGCCAAAATAGAAGCCAATAGATGTTACACTGAACAAAAAAGACCAAGGGACTACACAGAACTTGGCAGGAAGCCCAAGAAATCATGAAGAATATGTCTCTTTGGAGCTTTGTGCCTTTGCAAAGTGCCAGTTAGGGAAAAATCCCCAAATGTTCTCCTAATATGGGTCCCACTGAAGCAGAACATGGGATGACATTGGGAGGTTTTAGGGCAACCTGAACCTAGCCACCATGTGAGGTTCCACAGCTTTTCTGTGAGGTGTGCTAATTTCTTCTTCTGCTAGTGGAAAGGAACGTCATTCACTACTGATGCAGCCAATAAATAAACATGCAGAAAGGTCAGCAACAGAATTAATCTGTCACAAAAAGGATGGAAAAATATCTGAATAATAAAAAGCTACTGCAAAAGCAAAAGAAGGATGCAAATAGAAGGAAACAACAAACATACTAAGGCAGAGAAACTGAAATGATACTGGACATATTCTTGTGTCAGACAATGAAAATGAAGCTCAAACCCACTTTAAAAAGGCAAAAATACATTGTTAATCAGGAATAACCTAAGCAAGCAACTTACAAACATAAATGTTGCCTGCTGCTTGGTGGTTTTGTACATATTCAGGAATGTGTTTAACTGCAAAATCACAGAATCACCACACAGCTCAGTGTACTGGGTTTGCATGGCTAGGTTTTGGTAGTGAGGATGACTTCTGTGAGAAGCTGCCAGAAGCTTCCCCCATCTCTGATAGAGCCAATGCCAGCCAGCTCCAAGATGGACCTGCCACTGGCCAAGGCTGAGCACCTCAGCAGTGGTGGTAGCACCTCTGGGATAACAGATTTAAGAGGGGAAAAAAACTGCTCAAGGAACAGCAGCGGCAGAGAGAGGAGAATATGTGTGAACAACTCTGTAGACACCAAGGTCAGTGGAGAAGGAGGGGGAGGTGTTCCAGGTGCTGGAGCAGAGATTGCCTGCAGCTCCCATAGCAAGACAGGCTGTGACCCTACAGCCCATGGAACTCCATGGTGGAGCAGAGATTCACCTGCAGCCCACATAGGACCCCACACCAAGACAGGTGGATGCCGGAAGAAGGCTGTGACTCCATGGGAAGCCTGTGCTGGAGGAGGTTCCTGTTGGGATCTATAGCCCTGTGGAGAGAGCAGCCCAAGAAGGACCAGTTTGCAGGACTTGTGACCCTGTGGGGAACACATGCTGGAGCACTCTGCTTCTGAAGGACTGCACTCTGTGGAAGGAACCCACACTGGAGCACTTCATGAAGAACTACATCCTGTGGGAAGGACTCACGCTGGAGAAGTTCATGGAGGACTGTGTCCCGTGGGAGAGATCCCGCACTGGAGAAGGGGAAGAGTGTGAGGAGGCCTTCTCCAGAGGAAAAAGGAGCAGCAGAGATGGCTTGTGATGAACTGATCACAACCCTCTTTCCCCATCCCCCTGCATCACTGGTGGGGGATGAGGTAAAAAATGTGGCAGTAAAGTTAAGTTGCAGAATAGGGTGGGGTCAGAGGAAGGTGTTTTTAAATCTGGCCTTTATTTGTCAATATGCTACTCTGATACATTTGGTAATAAATTAATTTCCTCAGTCTGTTTTGCCTATGACAGTAATGGGTGAATGATCTCTCCCTGTCTATATCCTGACCCATGAGCCTTCAAGTACATTTTCTCCCCACCTTGTCCTGCCTGACCTGGGGAATGATAGAGCAGTTGGGTGGTGGGCAGCTGGCATGCAGCCAGGATCAACCCACTGCACTGAGTTGCGAAGGAACCTCTGGAGATCTCCTGCTCTAATCCCCTGCCCAAGGGTGTGCTGAATGGAAAAGGTTGCTTAGGACCGTGTCCAGTCAGATTTGGTTACCTCCAAGGACAGAGACTCCACAGACCGCCTGGACAACCAGTTCTAGAATTCAACCACCACAACAGTAAAAAAGGTTTTTACGTTTAAACAGAATTCCCTGTGTATGCTGCTGTGCCTATTGCCTCTTGCCTTTTCATTGGGCACCACCAAGATGAACCTGGCTCTCTTTTTACTCCCTCCCTTCAGGTATTTATATACATTGACAAGATCCACCAATCTCTTTCTCAGGCTAAACAATCCCAGGTCCTCTCAGTCTCTCATCGTATGTCAATACTCCAGAACACTGATCAACTTTGCAGGCCTTCACTGGACCCATTACAGCATGTCCAAGTCCTTCTTCTTATGAATTGTTATTAATTATGAAGTCCAAGAGCAGAAATCCTTTAACTAAACGGTAAGAGAGCAAGCAGTCTTACCTGGCTGGTGAAGTAACGAATTAGGAGTTCGGGAAAGAAACTGGCTTCTGGGTGTCATGTTTCCAATAGTGTCATCCAGAGGTGTGAGAACTGATTAACAGACAAGTTAAGAAACACTCTCCTAAACGTGCTTTTCTAAATGATTGTGACTACTTGGAAAGCAAAACTATGTTGATGTAGTTCAAATGTTATGCAAATTACACACCTTTCAGAATAAACCACAGTTCCATTCATAAGCCTGAGTTAGGTCACAAAATGTTAAACCAGAACCTTAAAGCTGGAGGGCTAAAATGGACACCACAAAGTGAAGTTCAGAAATATGAACACAACACGTCTGGGACTCCTCACAACTGCTCAGATCAAAGAGAGCCCTTTTGCCCCATGAGGAGGTACTTTATGCTACAGCAACCATAACAACTCTGAGTCTGAAGGCATTTTTAAAAAATGTGTTCTCTCTCAGTTTCAGGTGCTCTGTTGCTCTACTTTTCTTCTTCCTGTCAAGAACCAGGTTCAGTGCTTTGGGTATGATTTACTATGAAATAGTTGTATAAAAGTGTCAGTAGCCTGTATTATCAGTGTCCAGGAACACCTTGATTCCTAGGCACAACATAATCAGGGCAAATATCTCACTAGCTTTATTTTACATGCAAAAACCAGAGGCACAAGCAAATGTACTAGATTCCTTTGTTATTATAACCATAAAAATAACATTTTCTTAGCTGTCAAATCACATGGGGGGTTTTTCCTTATTGTAAAAAATGGAGGGGAAAAAATTCTGAGGAAATTTAAATCTATGCCTTTGTAGTCTTGCTATTACAATGGATGGAAAGATACACTGAATCATCACAATACTCTGATAACAGAATACCTGTAAAAGAGCATAAATCCATAAAATTAAGATATAATGAAGAAAACTCCTTTTTTCTTTTCCAAAAATTCAGACATGGAATCATCTATGACTTACATAGTTCTCTGGGTGGACATCAACCTGAGTTGATATGCCCAATAAAAACTGTAAAACACCACACTACATAAACATAATGAAACAAGTTTAGGAGATGGACAATGCAACATCCTTGCAATCACATTTAACTCACAATCAAAATAATACATCTTCATATAGTCAAAACCAATCTCTTACAGCCTCCCAAATATGCTGAATAATCTGTTCAGGGCCATTACTTCAACAGTTATGATATGGTTTGAGACTACAATGTAGGAAAAAGGAAGAGAGAGAGAAAACTCCATTCAGAGGAAATACTATTCTGTGAAAAGGCAAAGAATTGCATCTTTTGGCTTATCTCTAAGTTCTTCAGTCAAGGCCAAGTAACGTACCATGTTGTTGAAAATGGAGTACTTGTCTAAATGAAACTCATTCAGATTTCCTAAGTCACGCTGTCAGTCAGTCCTTACCATCCCTCCCTACTGTGTTAGAGTATTGCAATTCCAGTTTTGTTTTTGAACGTTCCTCCTTCTTGATGCATGGAAATACCACAGAAAGCTGACTACAGTAGAAGAAAATAAGAGACAGCTCTCAAAAGGAGAATTTTGACTGCAGAATACCTCAAAAATCAAGTAATAATTTCACATTACATTCATATATTCTTCATTTTAAATAGGTATAAAATAAAAAGAGTAACTTACTGTGTATTCAAAAACTATTCTCAGCATAATTAAAATCATAGCAGTAATAAAAATATATACACCTGGTGAACGCAGCAAGGAGCAGCTAAAGAGAAGACAAAAGTTCTTTGCAGAAAAAGGATACTAGAAACTCTTTTCTGAGAGCCTTGCTTCCGTCCAGGTCTGGCCATCTCTGCCTCAAGGGGGGATGGCATGTCTTCAAAGCCATTTCTAGAAAACAGCAACACAGACAGAAAGCAAGCAAATAAATTCAAGCAGAAAATACAAGATGTTTTTGTTGCATTAAAGTAACTCCACAACTGGGAAACTTGAAGTGTCAAGTCATCTCCAATTCTGCTACTGACATAAAGGTTCCTCTGCAGGACATCCAGCACTGCTCATCAGGTCAGGGAAAACGACCTCGCCTGAAACCCCATACTTTGTTCCTCCTACACCACAACAAACAATTTATTATTAAAAAGAAAAAAAAATGCTAATAAGAGATGTGACAATACGAAATTCAAATTTGAACTGAAAAATTCAGTTGAAAGAATAGCATGACCTCACTATTTGATTTTTTCCTTCGGATACACACACTGGGAAAGTCCACGTGTCTTGCAGAAGGGAAGGGATCCGCTCCCAGTTACTCCGGGGCGGAGGGGCCGCTCCCGGCGGGCGGTGATGCCTCAGCAGGCCTGGCAAAGGCCTCGCTCCGCGAGCCCTGAGCGATCCACAGCTCCCGGTCAATCCACGGGCATAGCCAAGAAACAGCAATCAGATTCAAGCTCCCGGGGGACACAAAAACCTCCGGTACCCGCGGCCGCCGCTCCCGCCCCGCTGCGTTCCGCAGCCCGCAGTGTACGCGCCGGCTCCACCGCCGCCGGGCCCGTGTCACACACGGCACTGCACGGAACGGCACAGCCCCGGGCGGCAGCACCGGCCGTCTCCACGCTCACCTCTCCATGGCAGCGGCCCCAGCGCGGCTCAGCCCGGGCTGCGCCTTCCGGGCTCCAGCTTCCCGCCTCCGTCAGCGCCGGCCCTCGGCCCGGAACCACACGGCGCCTTCCGCCCGCGCCGGGCGGGGCGACCGCGCTGCACATGCGCCTGCCCGCACCGGCGGGCACCGCCCGCCGGCCCCAGGCATCGCTCGGTCTGCCAGCAGCGCCGGCCCCGCGCATTGCCCGCACCGCTCGCCCGCACTGCCGGCACCGCGCACCGACCGCACCGCCCACACCGGAGCGGCAGCGCTGGGGCCGGCCAGGCCGTGGTGAGAGTGCCCGGCTAAAGGCAACTCGCCTCTGTCAGTCCCCGGGATCCTGCGTTAAGGGACAGAGCTTAATAAAACCCCGTATTTTAAAAGTTCTTGGAGCTGTTTGGGTTGTCTCGCCGCGCAGAGAAGGGCTGCTCAGACCTCAGAGTGTTCCATACGTTCGACAGAGCACCTGCGTCGGGCCCTCGCAGTGACGAGTTTGCATCGAATTACAAACTCGTGTCTCTCCCGTTTCTTGCACTATAACTGGGACTACTGGCACCAGCTTTAAGGGATACAGTAACTAGCATGCAGGATCACTCTATGCCTACCTGCTTGGACAAATAACAAAGTTAGGAAACTATGAATTTTGGCCACTTCTTAACTATCGAAAACCACGTAATACTCTCTATCAGTACAAACGACCGTGACACTGACAGTAGTCCATTTGCTTGTGCTCTAGGACAAGAAAACCTGTCCAAACACACTTGGAAGTACTTGGGTATATTTAGGGCTACAACTACAATGGGGTAGTACTTTGAGCAAATTAAGGATACATCTGACAATGGCTGCAAAAGGCAGCTGATGAGGACTGGATATGCAGAAACACAAGCCAGCAGAAAACCTATGAGAGTAGACTGGTCACTCAGGCAATGTGATTTTTGATTTAAAACAATAAATACATGGAGTTGTCTTATCTTGTAGACTGTCATGAACAAGTGAAGGCAACAACCTTCATTACAACAGAAAACTAAAAGAGCATAAAAGGAACCCTTTATCCTAATTCAGCACTACATATTTAATAGAAATTACATCTCAACACATCCTCCCAAAACAGTGTAGCATTACTGTCCCTGTAGTGCAGTGAGAAGTTCAAACAGTAATGCTCAAATTCATATCTGGTTTAATAGTTTGCCACCAGCTCACACTCTCAGGGCAGGGAAGCATAAATATATGAGCAATGGAACCATGACAGAGAAGATGCTTCCTTTGTGTGCTGTCGCAGGTTTATTCTATGACAAATGAGGATAAAGCAGATCAGGCTGAAGAAAAACTAAGAGGGCAGCATGCATGCTTTTAAAAAAAAACCAAACCAAACAAACCTGTAAAAGTATGTAAAAGATTGGGGCCTTTTAGAGAACTTAGTATGTATAGCCTCTCTAAGTGCAGGCCAAGGGAAGCACCCTAGAGGCTCCAAGCTGGCTCCAGTAAGGGGGGGGGCAAGGCAGGGAGAACAGGGTAAAAATCCGGGAGTGTGTTCTCAGGCAGTACTTTTTGACTGGCATTCCACTTCATAGTTATCTGAGAGGGAAAGAACCGAGAAAAAATGACTGAAAGTTTCATGCAAGCATCTTATGCTTCCAAGAAGCAGAAGGGAATACAAATTTTTCAGTAAGTGATAAAAAGGATTCTGAACTCAAATTTATAATTAAAAATTATTACTCCATCTTAAGTTTGACATATTTGCATCAACACTGATCTTAACTGTAGTTATGTTACCAGAATACTGGGGGAGGTAGCAGTGCTCCCTATATAGAGGCAGGGCAACCAAGGACAACCCAGCAGCTAGAATGACTAACACAGAAAGCTGGCATGTGTATCTTCAATGCCTAAGGTTCCACTGGTCTCTACTACCTTTCTGTGAAGTTAAGAGTCTAGAGAATGTACTTTGTTAATTTTAACACAGTGTATCCTGAACTTCAAACAAGTAAACAGAACTCCAAGCACACTTTAACAAAATATGTTTTAAGAAAGCTCATGAATCAAATAAATTGTCCTAATGCATTGCTAAGCTGTATACATGATATCTGCATGTACAAAATTGCAATTTCAATTCAGAACTACCAAAAGCTCAACGAAGTTCATGCTCAATGTGTGACAGCAGCACAACTGCATTCAGTACAAAGAAAACTATGGAACTTGCGCTATATCCTGCCTTTTTGTAAGAGAAGGAAAAAAGCTCATGTTATAGCCTATCTTTTCTTAGTTGAAACACACTCCTGGAAGTGGGTAATTGTTCACTTTTTCATTTAAATACACGGAAACCTTTTTCTAAAATCAATCTCAAGAATTTTAGTGTTCATGTGATTCCTTAGTATTTAAATACCCATTTGAGCTGAGACTCAAAATGTTTGCTCAGGGTCTTACCTAAGCAAACTGATTCCCATAACTACTTCTATTGAGGCAGCTCAGCTAACCCCCCTTTTTATTAAAAAGGAAAAACGAGACAGATTTGTAACTGTCATTTTATTTGTGTCTGAAAATCATGACCAGTAGTGCCAAGAATCTTCGTTGCTATTGGGCAAGTTACAAGCAGTTAATCCAATTTATGAGAGCTGGCATTTCACATGATATTTTGTACTTAGTATGGGAGTGAAGCTACTGACTCCACCTTGCTAGACTTGGAAGCATAAGGAGAAAATGCCACATAGTATGAAAACATAAAGTATACTGATGAAAGAAGGAACAAACTTCCCCTATAGTTTCACTCAGTACCCAAAACTGCATACATGTCCCATCCCTCCAAGTTTATGGTACCCCAAAACCACTATGTAAATTAATTAGAAATGACAATGTCTTTCAAATGAAGTAGTTCACCCCAGCCACAACCTCAGAGGAAAAAAGCCCTGGTGATAGTGAACTTTCTTAAAACAATGAAGCTGTAGAGCTTGTTGCTTGGCAGAACTAATATCTCTTGAGATTGAAGTGACTACAGTGGAATTACAAAGACATTCCTTTCTCCCTTTGTAAATCTCTCCCTAAAGAGCAAATCTCTCCCTAAAGAGCAAATCTCTCCCTAAAGAACAACGCTTTGAAAACAGGAAGTCATTCTCTGGTTGATGACTCAAACTTCTGAAAATAAAGCAATCCCCCCAAAAACCCAAACAGAAAAAATCGGCAAAATGCACATTTATCTGTTGTTTGAAGCCCAGATAACAAAAACAAGACTACAAAACAACTTTGCTTACAGTTCCAGACAAAGCATGTAAAGTTTTTCACAAATATAACTATCATTTCAGAGTTTATAGAATGGAGAAGGTAAATTATGTTCTAGGAATCCTCAACTTGTTCATAAACCTTTCAAAGAAAAGCATAAGGTGCTTGAGATTCAGAAATAAAAACCTAATTTGATTAAGAGCACTGCTACTCTAATGCAACCTTGGCAAACATCTCACAACTGCATTTTGTTACATATTTGACCGAATTGTTATTTGCTTTTATTCTCCTTCCCATACAAAGGCAAAATAAAAGCTACAAATTGATGTATAGCCAAATGTCACTGGGACAGTGGTTTAAAAAGCTTTCTGTCTACACTGATGTGTGGCTGCATCATCAGATTACAATGCAAAAAGTGCTACAGACAGCTGTACATTGACTATTTTGACCATTCACATCTAGTATAACTGTCTATTGTTGATACGTTTAAACTGAAGTCTATCTAGAACTAGTACAGTACTGTTGCCAAATTTCTCCCCCTTTATTTCCAAAACTGCCAAAGGTCAGAAAACTTTGGGACAAAAAGTCACTAAGTTTGGTTCATTCAGAGTTTGTTTACAGCATTTTAAAAGAATAAAAATCCTCTAGTGTTCACCCATAAGGAAACTGCAATCCTATTTACATCAGAAAAGGAGAACAATACACAGTTTAATCCAAATTCCAAACTCCTCCCATCTCTCATTTCTAGCATCACAGTATCAGTACATCTTATGAACAAATTTAATATCTAACTCCATAATACTTTTCCAGAAGTTAAGTTCTCTTATGCAGGGGAGCAATAGTAGTTTGAGCTTACAGGTCATTCATTTGGATATCTGAAAACATCTGGCAATGTCTCAAAATAAGTCCTCTAAGTTAGTCAAGTAACATTTATTTCACAGAATAATTTGAGAATGAGAAAGGGCACTAGAAACAAGATAAGGTATAAGAGAAATTTATACTGCAATGAAGAGAGTCCTAATATGAAGAGTGCAATTCCATTAAATAATACTACTGTATTTCAGAACATAAACATTACTTTTCCCATAGAAGGCTCAGACTTTAAATATTGACATATACCAGTTTCAGATTAGGAAAGAAATAAAGCAGTCACAATCTTTGTGTGCACTGTAAGCATAAGCTAACGTTACAAGCAGTAATACATGTGTATTAACACAGAATTTGAAAAAATTACTGCGTTAGTTCTCTAAATGTGAATTACGCATATTTTCATCCAAAGTTTTATGAGAACTGTTCTGTTTCTGTACAAGTAGTTCAAGTGTGAACTTCTTAAGGATTGGTACACAAAGCAGTCATCTTGAAGATTTGTTAAAGTTCATTCAAAACTTTCAGCAGACAGGATTCTTTCTAGAATTGGTAACTGCTTACACAGTTCCAATTCCTGTGGGGAACTGGATGTTCACTTGCTCAGTCAGAACAGCTTCTTATGCTGCATTTATTTAGATATGAAGAGAATTTCCATGTGTTTTGCTTTTTGTTTCATGTCCATCATTTCCTTAGCACCATTTTGCCATGCATCTTCCCTTTAGCAATGAGGACACTGCTCCCTTGAAGCTTGTCTATGTTTTCAAGGAGAAAAATACTGGGGTTTAGGTACTACCTGTGTTTTGATGTGCTGGCCTTACAAATCTGACTTAAGTTCTAAATACAGAGGGCGTGGTGTGTGTGTGTGTGAACATATTTCACCTTTTTAGCACAATCTTTAGATGTTAAAGCCTAGAGATTCTGAAAATTTTACTTCCTCAGGGTCTGATCCAATTGGATACCTCTAATTCTGAGGAACAGCCAGACACTGAGACCAGACCAGGGCCCCTTCTCTGATGTTCTCAATGAATTTTCTCTCACTCCCACACAATGCCATCTGTACAGCTGCCTGGAAAATAAACACCTTAAAAAGACCACTAAAAGGACAACTGAGACATAAAAGTGTTACAAGACCTGAATAAGCGGAGGATGAAAATGAAAGGAGGGAAAAATACTGATTAGCTCATCAAGGAAGAAGGTAGGTACCTAGTAAAAAACAACTAGAGCATCTAGTGCTCCAGTCTCATCCTCTGGGGACCAAGCAGGATGCCAAGAGCAAAAGTGATTATTTATGGGGATCATCACATATTCCAATGATAAATGAAAAGGTCTTAACTCTGGTTCTGCACAAGTGCAAGTGTATTGCCTCCATTAAACAGTGGTGATGACTGATGAAATTACCAGCAGGAAGGATCAGCTGGGCTCCTTAATTCACTTTGGGCAATGTAAACCATCTCAAAGCTTACCAGTATTAGCTAACCTAATCTCATTGAATTTGCAGGAACGCATTACAACAAGCTCTGATGATTCTGTGCCAGAATAACAGGAGGCACCAAGGATTTGGGTGTGACATCAATTTTCAGCAGCACAGCCAAAATCAGGAAATCATCTACAGGCCGCATGTTCCAATTCTCAATCCAAGAGTGCTAACAGGTATTTCAAGTCTGCAAAATTTTGCACTCAACACTGCAAAAATGCTCTTCTGCAGTTTTCCTTGAAACCAAACAAATATGGCTTAATGATGCAGAAAAATCATATTGTCTCCCAAGAAATTTTTTTTGAGCCACACTAAGTAAATTTTAACAATTAATTCTTCCTGGAAAGAAGGAAAAGAGCAGACAACATATTTGTTAAGTTTGAAAACAGCCACTGATAGTCTAACCTCTGAAGACAGGTATTTTTGGCTCTTCATTAGGCCTTGGAGTATTCAGAGTACAGAAATAAGCAGAATTTCATTCAGTTAGGAATTCATCCACCTTAACATATGGGATATTACTAGAAGAAATAGTTATGGTATGTATTTATCAGAAGACAAAGTCATAAGGGTTCCTTTTTATCCTAAGATGTATGAATCTGCACTGTGCAAGAGATTAAAAAATCAATATTTACTAGCACTACTGAAACGCAAAACATTCAAGTAGTATAACTGTAATGCAAGCCCTTGCATGGCAATCCAAATTTATTGAACTACTGATGCTAAGTCATACAAAATTGCACCACTTTAATTAAGGCTTTTAGTTTACATTTGGCCACCTCAAAGCAGTTGTAACATTAGGTTGGTCAATTTAAATACTGTGGCTCCCTGTTGGATATACACACAATCTTTACACCCAAACGTTAATGCATACAAAGCAACAAGGCATTGTTAAATAAATCAGCAAAAGTTAATTACTGCAACTTAGGCCCTGTGACCAATTACACATGATTAAAATTACTTCCCACATTCACATCCACAGTACTCTTCCACCATTTAACATCTCAACCAAAACGTTACACATGTAAAACAATCACTAACAGGCAAAAGTACTAAACCTGTATATTTGGTATTGCAAATACACTTATGCATGAGCAAGCAAGGGAATTCACAGTGAGAATCTACAGCTGCAGAAGCCCAAAAATGATTTACAAAAAATTGTTAAATCATTAAAAAATTGTTTTAAAATATACACTTCTTGTTGTAGACCCCCACTGTACACACAACTATAAACATTGTTCCCTATGTAAACAAGGAAGAGGAAACATACAATAAAAGGTTGAAAAGTCTGGACATTTCCTTCCCAACAGATATTAAAGGCCATGTCTTTAGTCAGACGCTATACTGAAAGGACTCAAAGACTAGGTCACTGTCTCCACAGGTTTTTCCTAAAATTAAAAAACTATATAGCCGTTGTGTTAAACAAAGCGCTTTTGTACAATACGATGATGATGATCCTGTATTTCTTTAAAAAAGTTACAATAAGCTACAAATACCGATGAAGCAAAGTTATCTGGAGTAGTCTATATAGGAGCTCTTTGGACTTTCTTTTATTATGCTAAAATAGTGGTGCTTTTAGGATTTACATTATTGTACTCTCCAATAGAAAGTGGGGATTGTTGAAGTATACAGTACACAGTTTTCATACATGTACAACATTGGTGGATGAATAATGTCTCTTATCAGTAATACTGGATGTAGGCTCTGGTTTTACCAGTTGCATACATAGAATATTTAGAAGTAAAAATCTCTCATGACACTGGAAAGTGATTAGAATGTGCAAACTGATGTAGCTTTCATCCATTTCTTAAAGGGTACCACCACAGGAAAGTCCATTTAAGATGTTGGTAGGTTTAATAAAGTTGGAATGCTGGCACTGTTGAATTGGGCAACAGTTCTTCAGACCTGTAACAACAAAACAAGGAGTTAGTAACAACTACTTGTCCTTGCTCTTTCCAACAAAAGCAATAACTAGCAAAATTCATAGCAAACAAACTTAGAAAACAACTTTATCACTTCTCCTTTACTAGTATAATTTCTATTGTACATATATAAAAAACATACTATCTCAATTATTATCCTAACTGGATTAAGATAGAGGTAATAATCCAAGCTAAACTGTGGAATTAGGATTTGATTGGCGAGACTAGTTTTGCTTCCAGTATGACTGTTCTGTGGCTTTAAAAACATGAACACAATTGAAGGATCAAAGCTCTTGAATCAAAAGTCCCATTAAGGACAACCATTTCTGCCTCTCTCAGCTAATGTTGAATTGATCAAAGTTGTTCAAAGTAAGGAAGTTTCAATATACCAAAAGGTATTAAACATGGCACTACCTGATTGTTAATAAAAGCCTGTGATTTTTGACAGTGAGATGTCCTACCAGGATCCTCTGGTATACCAAATAGCTCTATCGGTTAACAAAGGAATGGGTCACAGTACTGAGACAACTGAACCACAGTGTGTTCAATAAAACTAAAGGGAAGGGAGGTAACGGGCAACTTGCATGATGTCTGGTCAGTCCAGACAGACCTCTGCCCACCCTAAGGCTTGGAGATGAAACGAGGGAAACAATCTGCCCAAGAGCAAGCCACAGAAAAAATTCATGCCAGTTGAATAATTTCTGAAAAGACTTGCTTAAAGAACAGGCTCAAGCTTCCTTGATCCTTCAGCAGCATTCTTTTGAGTATGGATTAAGTCATGTACAACTTTAGCCAACTGCAAATGAGTAAGAAATTCATCTAGTAACCAACAGGTGCAGGTTAAGTATTTAGAGCCTTAACAAGGATCACTTCACCTTTCTCTCCCAAATGTACTAATCACAGTGCAGCCTCCAAAATACCCATACTGAGGTCTCAAGAAAGGAAGCTAAATTCCTATGACACCACACAAGCACATGCAGGAGTTTGAAGCAGAAAGTGACACTTTAGCATGCAAATTGTAACATTGTACTGTGTGCATTCCTGGTAATTGAGCTCTTGCAGCCTACTCTACCAGGCTCCAAGGAAAACCCTCTTTCCAAAAGCTAAAAATTGGAAGTATCAAAACACTGTTAATTTGAGCTCTACCGACACCTTAAATCTTGAAAAAAATTGATACCGGTGTGAACAGTGTATCTTGCACATATGAGTAGTTTTGACTTTGAAACAGCAAAATAAAGACTATAAACATTTCTATAATAATATACATCAATAATTTTCAAAGCTGTTCTGCATCAACAGCAACCACAGCTGTTTAGGTTTTTTTATTGTTGTTTAGTTTGTTTTAATAGCCATAATGCACAGAAAAAATTAAAATGTTTACCTGGCTCAGAGCTACAGTACAGTTATATATTAAAGTAGCTGACATGATGACTTTTTGCGTGCTTTTCCAGGCACCGGAGTTTTTCTGTTAATTTGTCGCACAAGGTCATAAAAGATCTGAGAAGATAAAAATCAATTGGGTTATTGAAATTAAGAGGTTTCTCTTATAACCTGAAGCCTTCAATCTTCACACATAATGTACTCACATCCTCAAGAACCCCTGGAAATATTTATCACAAAGCTAGAAAATTGTCTACTTAATAACTGTTTGGGCTTTTTTCTTGTTTAAGATAATTGTCTGCCAAAGGTTTTTCCACTTTCAGTGAAGCAAACTGGAAAGGCATCTGCAGCTATTTAATCTCTGGGTCAAATTCATCTGAATTCACACGAAAAATGACACAGTGATCAACTACTACATCCTATTATTCTGCGGTTCAGCACTGAGGTCAAGAAACAGGTCACAGCTTTCCCCTAACTCAAAACGGTCTAAGGATATTATTCCAGATACTTTAAAATATTGGTGCCTAAAGAATCAATGCAGCCTCCCTAGACCTACACCATGACAAAGCATAACATTTCCCAAAAAGTAACTCATGTATGGGACTCCCATACTCTCAGTCTCCCAGAATTCTAATGAGAACAGGATTTTGTTGAAAGATTATTTTAAGAAAAGTCAGCATACTACAGTTGAGCAGCCATCTATTTCATTCATAATTGACATAGTTCCAATTATTTCCGTATCTCCTGAACTAAGGAAGTCATAGTAAAGCCATCCCAGCAGTTTCCTAAGTACTGGCTCTAAACCAGCAAAACATTCCAACAAGGGCTTACAGTATTCAATGGAAGTTCTAGTTTATGAAACATATGACTTTTATACAGTCAGGGTGATTAATTTATATTTAAGGAATAGTGAATAGTTTCCAGAAGTTTCCAACTAATTAAACACATATTACTTGTTTTAAAAATGAACTGCACTGAAAACCACCATGGTCTTTTGATTACTTGCAAGTCTTACACAGAGGGCCTTTCAACTCGATTGATGCTGCCAACGTTTTCCACATGACCCAGTGAACTGCATCAAGGTTTATAATAAAATTCAAGCTATTCCAGAAATGTAAATACTAACAGACCTTCTTTTTAATAAAACTTTTGTATCTCATCCTTTATGCTGGCACCTCCCCCAAATAAGAAAGCACATGTTACAGCAAGTCCCCAAAAATGAATGAATTTGATCAATCATCTAGCTCTTGTGTAGAAAGGCTTTTGCCTCCCTTTTTCTTTACAGAACAGTTAAATTTAACAAATCCTTTAAGAGTTTTTGTTATTACCATATCAAATAATTTAATGCCAAATAACTTAAATCAAATAGTTTTAATGACTTAATTCTCTTAAAGGTCTTTAAAATTATAGTCTAGCAATCCAGTCTCAGTTGACAGAGATTGTATCAACCAGGGAATGGAACATGAAAAAAGTATTTATTCTGAATTCATATGAATACAGTTTGAAAACAAATTATACTAAAATTAATATGAAAAAAATCCCAAGTCAAATCCCTTAACATAAACATCTCACTTTTGTCCATTAGAGTGGATATTATTCGTGATTTTGTTAGTTTTTCCTTGACAAGTTATAAATGTTTGGTTACCAGAGTGTCCCAGCCTTCTCACCCTGCCACCCCTGGCCTACATAGGTAATGTGTCTTACCTCGTTAACATTTATCTTTGATTTTGCAGAAGACTCTAAGAACGCACAGTTATTCCATTGCCTTGCTAGGTTCTGACCTTGTTCCTTTCCCACAACTCTTTCATCTTCCAAGTCACACTTATTGCCAACCAGAATCATAGGCACCTAAAAAACAATTTAATACCAGCAAAGACATAATAAAAATTTTAGGAAAGCATCATGTAAATGCATACCTAAACCCCTATCTGAATCCTTAGAGGATCCTGACTTTGAGAATAATCAAGCTCTGGTTTAATTGAAACTTAGGTTTACAATTGTGTGATGCTTTAATCCTCAAATCAATGTGACTATTTTTTGCCTGCTTTTGGCAGGGCAGTGGGGAGGAATAGTCTGAGGATTCACCAACGCTGCCAGTTGAGCAAATTTCATGTTTTCTAGATGACTTACAGAGATTTCATTTTCAGATGTTTAAGGCATCAAGAAGTCTACTGCAGAATTTGCTACACAATTCTTACAGATTCAGAAATGCTGGAAACAGTGTCCTGTACTGGTAGCATCATGAAGGATGCTAAAGCTCCTTTCACCATTCCTCTACTTTCAGCACATCAGCACACTTTTCAAGAGCAGTTTGCGCGCACAGTTCTTATTTATAAGGTCCTGCATACAGAGAAAAGAAACTTGCTACCTTATCAGAATTACCAACTACACAAAACAGTGATTTGACCTTTGTGGCAAGAAAAGGCAATCATACGATTTTTTTTTCTTTTACTCGTTTAAGGACAAAGTTAAGTTACTCACAGATTCAAGTGTTGAAAAAAGGTTTACAATATTACAACTATTTTTTTCATTCCCCTCACCAAGAAAGCAAGTTATGCCTAAGCTGTGGCATATGAAAACCTTTTTCTGTGAATTTTGTTTGGAACTAAAGTTCATTATCTTTCCCCTGATATTAAGGAATGCCTTTCAAGACTGAGGGAGGTGTTCTGAAATGAAATACAACTCCAAGGAAATACTACCAAAGAAAGCTCTTACGCTACTCAGCATAAATATACCACGTAAAGTACAGTTGAAAATACAATCACATTTACATTGATTTTAGTGTACAGAACTAACTTCATGCTAAACAAAGCCGTAATTTGGTAAGTTGTGAATGGGAAAGGTACATGCAACTTAAAATAGCAGCCTTCTGAGATACATTTATGTTAATAGGTACTAAGTCACTTCTAGAAGTAATCTGGGGAACATGGGCAAGACCTGCAAATGCTTACAGTCAAGAAAGTGCAAGGTTGGTTGTATTACAGAAGTCATAATGCACCTCCCTGAAACAGAAATGTTTAATCCACTCTGTGTCTACTTACAGCAGAAGCATATACAGATACATGCAGTAAGGAAAGCATCAAAGTTTGCACAAACACAGTTTAAATGAGATGAGCACACTTAAAAAACTGGTCATTGGTTACATTTTTCTCCAAGGAAGTTTTTCTGCCTGAAGGCTATAAGCTACAAGATGTTTCTGTTACAAACACACTCTTACTGCTGTTTCACATTCAAAATCCCTCTTTGCTTTTTTAAGGGACCAAGTATTCACTTCCTTCAACTGTTGTAAGGGTTCTTTTATCATTTATAAAATATTTAGCCTCACTTTATAGCTTTAATAGTGCTAAGAGATGCATAAAAAATTGCGTGGAAATAGGATGACCAAACAAATGCAAGCAGACAGACAACATATAAAACCTACATAACATGAAAATTTAAACTTAAACTGCATTTTAACTAAATTTAAGCTTACATTACTGTCTTCAGTGAGAACTTAAAATTTTGTGCTTTTAAAATACTACAAACAGTAGGAACATTGAAGAGAAAATTACTCTGGGTGTTTTCACACCTTCATTGATAGTAATTAAGGCAACATAGAGTTGCTTTAGAATCTTTGCTGCAGTACTGGTGAGTATTAATTCTCTATAAAACCCGTGACAAATTACAATTTTTTTCAGTTTAACTCAAGAGTTGCATTTCTGCACTACACATCAACTGGTTGATACATCTCTTAATTTAAAGCCTGTAAGACATCTGACCACAGTGTGTACACTGCAACATCTGTAATGAAAACTCTAAGCATTAAGAATTTTTAGAGATGCTTACATCATCAGTGTCTTTGACTCGAAGAATCTGTTCTCGTAGATCCTGTAGATCATTAAATGTAGACTGTGCTGTGATGGAATATACTAATGCAAAACCTTGTCCATTTTTCATGTATAGATCTCTCATCGCTGTAAACTGTTCCTGTAATTAAAAAAGATACAGATGTTGCATTCAATTTGTACTTTCCTTGCATATTGCATTCAATTTGTAGTGTCTGCACAGACTGCTATAAACTTAACGTCACAAATGGGTCACAGGTACAGTGCATTTATGCCCCCTCCCTTCCCTGTTAAGTTGACCAATATTTTACTGTTTGACTCTAAGCACTATAGAAAACAGAACTGCTTTTAAGGAAATCTGAAGTTCGGAACACTATCTGGTGTGGCTGAGCAACATCTAGACATTCCCAACAGCCATACCCTGGGAAGAGAAGTCACAGAATCTAGAGTAATTTCAAGGGAGAGCAATACAGCAGAAGGTACAGTGTAATCTGTAGATTAAAAAAGTTACATTCCTCCCAAACTTTTTCTCCATCTCCCAACAGTTCCTTAAAATGGATCATAAAGTATATGTATCCCTTTTCAGCCTCCATTTGGTAGTCTAGGCACTTTTCTACTTTAAATTCCACTTTACTTTTCAAGGAGATGGGCTAGAGGATGGAGACACTCAATAGACTTGTCACATTTCCTTGACTTCAGTGACAACGATGATATTGCAGATAAAGACCCACTGGTGCACTGCTGAGCAGCACCAGGACTTCTCCCTGTTTGAAAACTCTAACCAGTATGACCATGGAATAGCATTTGCCTTTCTCACTTTTGTGACTTGGCCATCTGGTGTCTGATCAATCACTTATTGTCCCTCCCTGTACGTCAGGTAAAAAGTGCAATTATTTCTAGGAAACAGTCAGTCTATCCTTCTGTTTTTACACAGTATTAATCTAAGATGGAATTTAAGGAAGTCATTATTGAATCAGGTTACACATCTTATACTCCAAGCGTCTTAAACTCATTGGAATCAATGAAGGAAATGACTGGTTTCAAAATTTCTGGAACTAGTCAGAGAAAAACCTGGGCAGTATGCAAAGGGTCAGCATAAACCTTGTACTTTGAGCTCCTAGAAGCTGACTAAAGCAATACTATTTTTATCCCAATGTCACGGTACATCTCACACACAAGAGAAAAAGGAGATGAGAAGAATGTATTCACTACAACAACAGAAATCAAACCGGTGTAGCCCAATGGGCCTAAATTTTCCTCCAGGCAATATAAACTTAAAACAGGAGCAAAATCTCTTTTAAAATGCTAAATCTCATGTTTCCCCTATCACAGAACATGAGCTCACAGGAATTTCTGCTGCATTACTTAAGTATTGTTTAAACACTAGTATGTTAAAGAACACCTTTAATCCAAGGCACTGACCACAGCTACTCTTCAGAGAATGAGAAAGGAAACCCATCACCATTTATATCCCCACAGCTTTTGATGGAAAATTCCTTTTTACCTACCGTTCCTGCAGTATCTAAGATTTCAAGCATACACTGTTGTGCATCTACTTCAACTTGCTGTCAAGAAAGAAAGATCAGTTTGTTAGAATTTTTCCTCTTGCACCTCTCCCATCTGATGACATCAGAAATTGTGTGATTTTTATAAGCAAATTCATAATGCATAAAGCAACATAATGGCTCAAGAAGTTTGTATGAATATACCATTTGAAAACAGCAGGAAGAAGCCTTTCAAAGAGCCCAGTGACATTTCCAAATGCAGCATCAGCAGCCAAGTACCACTTTGCAAAGTGATTAGGGATTTTTGATTATTTAAAAGGAGGCTGCTAAATTTGTAATGACGATCATCAGCAACTAGCATAACTAGTTTCCACTTGTTTCAGGGATCATCATAGGTTGAAAGAAAAGTACAAGTGGAAGCAAGAAAGCGGAACTGTCATTCTAATGCTTATTTAATAGTAATTTATATCAACAGCAGTATAAGTAGTTCACCATAAACAATTAAACAAGCACCACTAAGAGTGGTGTGCCCAAAACAAGCCTTCAGGAACACAAATTAGAAAATTGACCCAGCTTAGAAAAGTTTGCAAAAAACTAGAAGATTTAAGAAGACAGATCAGTTTTTGCATCAATTCGAGTTTCTCTAGTTTCTACCCCAAAGAAATGGCTGTGAGGGCAGCAGAGGACATGGAAGTGTCTTTAAGCTGTTTCAGGCAGACTACCCACATTTTTTTTCTTTCAAGTTATTGGTACACTTGCCTTGTTTCCACTTGCATGTAAAATTCCTAGTTGACAGATCAGCACTCCAAAGAACCTTGTGTCACCTATTATCCATATATGCATTGTAACTAGTTTAACTTGTAGATTTTCTTCTGTAACTAGATTTGAACTTAGGAGGTGGGAAAAGGGAGTATTTCCACTCCTCTTACGCATCTCTGATGCTGCCTATGGATGGCAATTCCTTAAAAATAACCACCATTTTAACATGTATTCCTGACAAAGTTATTCATCTAATTAAGTAGCATTTATTCACTTTATGAAGAAATATTTGGGGAGTAAACCAAGGCATCAAGTTTCAAGACTTCATACTCATTTAGGTCCAGACAAAAAAGTCACATCCTCTCAACTTCTAAATACTATAAAATTAGATTTAACATTAATGGCATAGAATTGCAACTGCCAAATAAACACATTTTGAAGTCACTTAAGTCAAGTAGCACACTAGAATTTTAAGTACAGTGAAAGGATGAAAATGACTGCATAAAGTGTTGTCCAGACTTCAGCAATCTGTCTGATTTGAAAAGAGGTATTACTAGTCATTTCAGGAACAAACCTGAGAGGAACATAGTAAGATACTCACTAGCAAGAGCAACAAAAAAAACAGTTAGCAAAAGGCAAAATTTCTTACGATGGCTTTAGTTTCTTAGGCTGCAAGGAAATAGTCTTTGGAAATGTTAAATGAACAAACATCATGAATCTAGTATGACCTGAATAATGTAAATATATAACAAAAGGAACATTTCACTTTAGGTCAGCCTTTGATTTTTTGAGTCACTTACTGGGCCTGACCCAGTAAAGGCCTGCACCGAAGATACTGAAGTGCTGGAGTGGGACCAGAGAAGAGTGACAAGGCTGGTGAAGGGACTGGAGCACAAGTGCTATGGGGAGAGGCTGAGGGAGCTGGGGTTGTTTAGCCTGGAGAAAAGCAGGCTCAGGGGAGATCTTATAATTCTCTACAACTACCTGAAGGGATGTTGTGGCCGGGTGGGGGTTGGTCTCTTCTCTCAGGCAACCAACAGTAGGACAAGAGGACACGAGCTTAAGCTCTGCCAAGGGAGGTTTAGGTTCGATATCAGGAAGAAGTTCTTTACAGAGAGAGTGGTCAGGCATTGGAATGGCCTACTCAGAGGTGGTGGATTCACCCTGCAGGTTTTTAAGATGAGACTGGACATGGCACTGAGTGCCATGATCCAGTAATCAATGTGGGGTTGGATCAAGGGTTGGACTTGATAATCTCAGAGGTCTCTTCCAACCCAGCTGATTCTATGATTGGGATAGGGTCCAAAATTCCTGCTTCTCTCAGAGAATTTAGTTTTGGTGTTGTCTCTACTAGAGTTCTAGCTTTGGCCAGAAGCCCAAATACTTAAAACAGACTAGGTCAAAGAAAAAATGTGTGAATTTATCATTTTGCTCTAATTCCTCTTCTGTTCAGAAGACATTTTGGTGACTACATGCAGCAACAGCTGTTAATACATCCTCTTTATTCCAATATAAATGTAGTCCAGTGTTGAAAAAGGTCTTGCAATTTTTGCCTATTCCCAGCTAGGTCTGGTGTACCTTGCCTCCCTTGTATAGACAGTGACATTTTTGTGGCCATATGATGAGCTACATCAGAGTACCAATGCATCCAAAAAGTAATTCAGAAAAAAAAATATTAACTGCCACAGCCAAAAACTTATCTGTTCCACCAAATGGTTAATGGTAGCAGTTCAGATACAAACTATCTTAGTCTGCAATCTTAATCATGGTCTCAGGTGAAACTGAAGCATGAGCAATATGGAGATTCAAGATGACGCAAGCAGAATCAAACCTTTCAGCCCGTCATGCTGAAGGTGGGAAGAGAGAAACTAACAGGCCACTTGCTGTAAGTGCTTGTTCATTTATGATGGGTTTGTGTTAACTTGTTAATAAAACAACAGCCCATCTAATGGAAGCATATTTAGCTATCATTTAAACTGTTATGGGATGCAGTATCATCGATGCCTCCAGTGTTTGTTATAAAGGTGAGTGTGAACTTGGTTTTAGCAGTTTTCTTAGTAACAAAGCAGCTTAGCACCTGCAAGTCCAAATCTACCTGCAGATACCAACACACAAACTATGTATTATAAAAATAAAAAATTGTAGTATATTTTACTTTTTTTTAATTGATGTTCCCAATTCTGATAATGAAATTACCATTTCTTATTAACAAGCTGATAAGGTATTATGTTTAAGCATTAAAAAGCAAGACTCAAATTATTCCTTTTAAACAGACTTTAAGAGCACCTTCATATTTCAAACTTGTTAAGTTATCTGGTATTTCTGGGCCTACCCTTTTTCAAGCAGTGACTCATGTATTTGACAATAGGTATTATAGTTTTAAGTTTCTGTAACACTAGAGAAGTCTTTTGGATATACCTTTCTGTAGGAGTCTTCTATCGTGGGATCGTATTTTTCAACAAATATTCCTTGAACAAACTGTACAGTCTGCAACACAAAAGTTCTTGTAAGATTCTCTTGCATAGTGACATTTTGTAAACATCATACACAAATGACTCTTCTAGGTATATATTCAGTTATCCATTAAGTTTTTTAAGGCAAATCAAGTGATTGGCAGAACTATAAGATTTTAAGAAACAACATGTGCATGCCTATTTAACTATTAGATGAAGCAATGCTGTATTTTCCTTTATCCACTGTCACTTGGAATATAAGAATTAAAGCATGCACTAAGGTTTGCCTATCTTAGAATCAGTATTAGTTTCTAGTTGACCAGGATACTAAACAGCTGCACAGCTTTTACATTTGCATTTAGAACTACTGCATCTTCTGCTCTTATCTGCCAGCACAGGAATTAGTCAAAAAAGAACTGCCAGCTTTTACTAGTCTTAACTAGACTCAGTAGGCTGCTCCTGTGTACCTAGCATGAAGGATGTTTTTAGCACAAGTCAGATGGAACCTTAAGACTCAATGGCCAAGTCAAAGCAGACACATTCAAATCCAGAAATGCTGCAGTAAGACAAAGAATTCAGAGGTGAAGGAAAATGTTCTTTCACAATCTAACATAATTTATTATTTAAGTTTTTCTTTAGGAACTGCTTTGTAAGAGAATACTTCTTACCCAAGAGTGGGCCTCTGGACCTTCCTTCATGATAAAGTGCACAATTAAACTGAAAGATGCCAAGTTTTGAGGTGGGCTGCAAACATCGTATTTTGTGAACTTTTTCAGTTCTGGTCTAGGTCAGACTGACCTGTTCTGTAATCATTTAAATAAAATACACAAGCTCTTTGATTTACAATCATCTATCTGCCACAGCCATACACCTACCAGCACAGAAAGACCTAGAAAACATGTTAAACTTCCTACAAACATGCAAATACGTATTCCTGCTTGCATAAAAAAAATATTAGCGCTTTAGAGACAGCCATCAAACACGAAGCAAACAGTACCCTGATGACCTTTCTAGAGACAGGACTTAGAAAGGCCAGACATAGGCAAGCCGGTTCACTGTGTGATTCACAAAGCAGCTTGATTCCCACAGACTGATGGCTGGGTTACCTGCTGAAGCCAGAGACCTCCATAATGCTGTGGTGCTCCACCTCACAGCCTCAGACCGATGAAGCCCCATCAACCAACCCCGTACAAAAACAGCAGCACGTGGGAATGTAGCAATGGATGCAGAGGCACCCAGTACAGGAGCTACCTATCCTCTAGCCACGAAGTCTCAGCAGTCATTGCTAACACTTACACTTACTTGCGCACAATTACATAAAGAAATACACTTTTGTAGAGAGTGTATTAGAGAAAAACTAGAATGAACCTAAAAAAAACCATACTGGAACTGCCTCACAGACTACTTACCAGAGCAGACTTTCCAACACCTCCAGAACCAAGAACCACTAGCTTGTATTCACGCATGATGCAAGAGATAAATCACCGTCAATACCTAAAAGACACAAAACCACCAGTCTGATTAAAGTTTGATCTACAACAGAAACTACAACCATGACACCACAATCCACTTTACTAAGCAGGGTTTGATAAAAACTCCTTTGTTAATTTTTTAATACAATAGACATTTTCAAACCATCAACTCTTAATGCAACTACACTAAATGCCGCAAACCATCAGACACGGTATTTCCTCTACCTCATTACTCTTCTCCCATAAAGAATATCACATACTCTACTATACTAAAGCTAACAGTCACTATTAATAAGAAACAATTACCCAAGATAGCATGCATTTTCTTATTCTGAAACACCAAAATGCCCAACAAAGAATCACACAGAGAGACTTGTATAAGAAAATTAAATTCTCTCCTTCCCAGCAAACAAACATTTTTTAAAAAGAACATTCGGATTCCACAAATAATTAGAAGAAAATAAATCCCTTCCTAAATCTGAAAGTTGATTAATGTTTTGCTAGATATCTAACTGCAGTTACAATGACTGATGTTTCATTAATAAGTGAGGCAACTAAAATACTCTTTAGAGACTATTTCTCTTCTACAAGCTAGATCTGTTCCCGTGTTCCACACTACGTAGTGGGCTGCCTACAGCAATCTGTCAGATCTGCTGCTCATCTTTCTTGAAAACTGATCCAGCAAAACCAAAACAAGGCCACAGATTTTGGGACACATCTTTGGGTCATACCCACTAGCAACTGAGCTAACAGGACTCTTACTGCTGACCTGAGAGGAAGGTCTCAGTTCCTTTCCTGTGGAGACTAGTATTTATCAGACTGAATTCCCCATTTCTCGCCTCTCTACTCCTGCAGAAAAATGAAACCCTCCCAAACTAATGAATAAACTAGGGGGGCTGGGGAAAAGGGGAAGTGCAGGGATCCAACACAGGTACTTGTAAAAGGTAAGCAGCAAGGAAAGTAAGGTAAGAAAGACCTTTCTCATCAGTAGTAATCTCAGCATCTCTGAAATCACACCATCTGTTAGGTGTTTAGCACAAAACGCTAAGATGATTTAGACAGAAATTAAACCACCACCTACCTGATGGCATCCCATCTTTGCCATCTCTGATTAACTCCACACTCAGAAGACTGAGAAATCCACAGATCAGGTCCTATTTCTTCTTGCAAATGCATAACATTTCAACTTACCTAAACTGTTCCTCACAAAAGGAATGCAAGGAGAAAGCCTTAAGGAAATAATTGACCTGATGTCCAGCAAAGCAGATGTCTCCATAGGCTTCTGCTACCAGTAAATTTTGAGACTCTTCAGTGATTTTCACACATAATAGGATATCGTTTCACTCCTGATTTTAAAAACTGTTTTCTTCTCTACACAATTCTTTGCGAGTGCAGACCATGAGAACCATTCACACCACAGGTTTTTATCTACTTGGCACCACTGTGAATGTTCAGTTAGATACGCAAATCTGTAAATCACTGAGCCTTTCTACAAACAGAATTGTCTCTAACTGTAATGAAAGGCACCTTTCAAACTCATAACAAATTAAGCCTTGAACTACATAACCCATAATTTCTTTAAAACAAGTATTCAGTTATCCCTTTATTTCTAGAAAGGTGCCCTTGAAACGACATAAACATAGTGGGTGTAGGGGAAATCCCAGTACAGTAATCTCGGCGAACAACTGCAATTTCAGTGTCTTTAAAAGGACAGTTTAAGCTGAATTTTTCAGTTTCCAGTCTGAAGTTAGCAACTAAATACCGAGATGTCAATAATGAAGGGTCCTGCACTTTGGCCACAGCAACCCCCTGCAGCACTACAGGCTGGGGACAGAGTGGCAGCCAGGCAGAAAGGGACCAGGGGGGACTAACTGACAGGAAACAACAAGAGCCAGCAGTGTGCCCAGGTGGCCAAGAAGGCCAATGGCATCCTGGCCTGTGTCAGGAATAGCGTGGCCAGCAGGAAAGTGATTCTTCTCCTGTACTCGGCACTAGTTAGGCCATACCTTGAGTACTGTGTCCTGTTCTGGGCCCCTCAGTGTAGGAGGGATATTGAGTGCTGGAGTGTGCCCAAAGAAGGGCAATGAGGCTGGTGAAGGGACTGGAGCACAAGTCCTATGAGCAGTAGCTGAAGGAGCTGGGGGTGTTTACCCTGGAGAAGAAGACACTCAGGGGACATGTTATTGCTCTCTACAGTTACCTGAAAAGAGGGTGTAGCCAGGTGGGGGTTGGTCTCTTTTCTGAGGCAACCAGCAGTAGGACAAGAGGGCACAGTCTTAAGCTGTGCTGGGGCGGGGTTAGTTTAGACATTAGGAAGAAATTCTTTACAGAGAGAGTGACCAGACATAGGAATGGGTTGCCCAGGGAGGTGGTGGATTCACTGTCCCTGGAGGAATTTCAAAAGAGACTGGATGTGGCACTTAGTGCCATGGTTTCCTTGACAGTGGTGTTGGGTCATAGGTTGGACTTGATGATCTCAGATCTTTTCCAACACAGCTGATTCTGTGAAGGCTGCCAGCAGTTTAAAAGTAACAGAACTTTAGCAGCAGGTACCATGTATCTATTTTAAGTAGTTTGTGACTTTTTTTGCTGAATGATCTACAACTCCATGGAAAATTGCAAATTCTGAAATAAACTAACAAATTTGTCTTAGTGAGATTGGCAATTTCACTTTTGGCTCTCCAACGGCAAATCAGGAACTTCACACAAGCCAAAGCTTCTTTCAGCATCCAGTTTTGGAAGTTCAACCCTAAATATCCAGCTGCTGTACAACACTCTGGAGCCCATTTCCCTACTTTAAGTGGTGGTACATAATTAATGCATACACACACACACACACACAGAGCTTGGTTAGCCAATCATCTTAATCACTGAACACCTAAGCAAAAAGCTTTTTAAGATCTCTAAAGAAATGACAAAGCCAGACTAGCACACTTGTAAGCATTTCTCTGACCTTCCCTCCAAGCTGAGGCAATGACCAATGCAAGTACTAACTTCCTCCATGAAAATGCTTTTGTCATTTGTACAGTTAGTCTTTAACTCACAAGAGCACGCAGTAATCCTTTATATAAACACACACACCCACATAGCACAGAGGTAGCTCGACACCCCCGTACTGGTGTATTGTCAGGTAATCTGGCCATTTTATCTTGGAATGAAACACGACCCAATGTATCCTCTAAAAAGCTTTAAGAAAGCCAGCTTGGATATCCCTAACACAGCGTGCAGCAGAAGCACCACCCATAGTCCACTGCCACTTAGATCTACCACCTCGCTGGCTTTGAGCAACAGGAGTGATGTCACTTCACTGTTCTCTTATTCTTTACTAACAGTAAAGAAAAACTCAATTTCTAGCTAACTTTCCTAAGAAAATTTTTCTGCTTACAGGTCTTTACTCCCTTCTCAGCTAAGAAGCCACTGGCTCATGAAGCCAGGAATTGCTTTAGGACACTGCAGTCTGCTACACTAGTTGATGTCATTAAAACCAGTTTTTCACTGACCTGTATGCCTGATGGCTGCAAGTGTGCCCCAGCCTGAGCTAGGGCTCTGATCCTGCTTGAACTTGACTTACCAGAGATTCCAAGCTAACCTGACCTGGGGCTCTGCTCTAGCTCAAACCCATTTTTCCATATCAGATATACAAACTGTTTGCATCCTAAATCTTCACGGTCTTACTTGTTTTTCAGTTGATACAATGCTTGACTCTGGAACTAACAGTATATTCAGATTCATCCAGTGCCAAAACTATTTCCTTTTGACTCAATAATGACAAATGAGTGGGGGCAAAGCAGGAACACAACAAATAGAGCCATAAATATCTGACCAGCATTTCCAGAATAGGAAATGTGTTAAGTCCAACAACAATATCTGTCTGTAGTCCCCAGATCACTTCTGGGATGTAAAATGAATGTATTCAAAGAGGCACAACAAGAGACTAAGGTATGTGAGCAACAGGTAAGCAAAACCCCCCAGATTTATAGGGCAGTTGAGAAGTACCCACCCAACCACTCAGGAATCAGATACAAGTAAGTTTAAACTTATTCCTAGTAAATAAGTACACTGTTTGAATCCTTCTTTTCATTTAATGGAGTTTATTTTAAGAGAGAAATTATGTTTTAAAGGCTGTCTGCCTTTAAGGTGACTGACCTGCAAAGAGTAAGAGCAATGCCAATTTCCTTTCCTTTTTCATTTTTCTGTTCCTTCATCTTTAGGCAGGAAAATACTGTCAACTACCCTAACCGTAACCCTGCAGGCTCTAAAGAGCAAGAAGATAGGAAGCAGGCAAAAAGTAAGACCTTTTTTTCTCTTAACTGGAGCAGGTACTGGCTTTGAATAGCTGAGTAAATTATTTATATGCACAGGTATTTGACATAACTGAACAGTGGAGATGTTTAATGCAAGATTTAGCTAGAAGAAAAAAGGGAAGCTATCCTTCAAGAAACAGCATTATCACAAACTGGATTCTAGTGCTATTTCAAGTACACAATCTCTTGAAAGTACAGAGCTCATTCTCAGATTGCCTCCACTGATGCTGCCGTTACTGCCTTGCCCTTCCCGAGACACAATCATTGGTAAAACCATCCTCTCTTGGCAGCCTCTCCCTGTAGTCTGTCCGTATCACTTTTTGTCATTAATGCATTAGTGTTTAAAGTAGAATTAAGAAATTAGATTAATACACAACATGGGACACTTAAAAATTAAAGCCCTTGATAAACTAGAAAAGCAAGTGCACACACTATATGCACACACACACTTTTCCCAGTAAGGATTCTCTCTTAAGGATAGGCAGATCTTTGAATAAACCCATCTGAACAGGAGGAAAGGGTAACCAGGACAAGTTGCTGAAAATGAAGTCCTCATATCTGACAAGGGCTGTGAACATGGAACTTGCTTTCTGCCTCTGTCCTTATCAGATAAACCACAAAAAGTGCCTCCTGGACATTTTCTTGAAGTTTCTTGAAGCATCTCTCCAGAAAAACACAAATCAAAGTGATGATGCTAAGAAAATTGAAGAATAAGTAACGTTACTTTAGAGGTGAATGAAAAGACTGCACACTTATTGCTTGTAAACCTTCCCTAAAAAGCAACCATACAATGAAGAATTTGAGAAAGTTCAAATACCATTGGCAATTATGTTTAATGTGACAGTTTTGAAAGGAGGGTGGGGGGGCATTTGTGGGGTTTTGTTTAATTTTTGTTTATTCATTTTAATTTTTTTTTCAACTCCTTCAGCTTCAAATTTTGGTTTTTGACTGAACTTTGTTATCTGTCTGAGGAATGAGAAAGCTAACAATCCAACCTTTTCAAGTGATATTAAATCATACGAAGCTGTAACTAGAGCTCAGCCCCAGATCAAAGACATGAACTAAATACAGTCACTTACTTGAAGATATCTCCAAGGCTTGCTTATATGAACTAGTTGTTCAGGTATGAAATTAAACAAATTGTCCCTCCCAGAAGCCTTAACATTTTCAGAAGGGGAGATTATTCAGCACTTCACAGACACCATGAGTCTTGTTCAGGTCCTGTCATTCTGGTTGCATTGTGAAGTTGCAGTGTATCCACTGAAATTTTCATAACACTTCTGCCCCAGCACATTTACCTCTCTGGAAGAGCAGCTTTGGTAGAACCACCTCGGGAATAGCACTCCTAAATTAATCTCAACTATTTGCATGAAAAAAATAAGTTTAAAAAACTAGACTGACAGATGAAACAAATTAACTGACTGGTTTACCTGCTTACAATTAGCAGTGGAGGGGAAAGAAAGCCAAGGAAAAAACCCCAAGCTTGTTCTCAGAAAGGGGATACCAGCCCCTGAGGTGGAACAAGATGATGACAATGGTCAGACATTTGGAAAAACAGCACTGGTTCAGTCATGGGAAGAACCAAGGTCAGAGGATTGTGCCCTTGCAGAGAAGGTGTTTCCCACTTCTGTTACTGGAACAGCCTCAGATGGCCAAACCTAAACTTTTCTCCTTGTCTGTACCATCCAGATTCCACTAAGTTGTGAATCTCTTGGTTAAGAACCTCTTCTTCAGGTACACTATTAAGAGAAGATGTCTGTTTCTCTTAAAATTCCCCAAATATACATGGGGAAAGTCTTAAATTCTTATCTCAATTCCAACGAGGGTTCTTTTCCGGAATAATTTCAGTGCATAAAGCAGAACCTTGACAACAGAATCCAAACTGAAGCCTGTTCATTTTCACCAACTTTTAGATACTTTAGGAATCAAAGCAATTCAGACATTCCTTGCTCAACAGCGTAAGTGCGTCTCTTATAAAAAAGAAATTAAAATACTCGAGAACTGTCTTTCACACATTGATAGAAAACACTGATCAAATTCTGAAGACCAGATACACTGAGAAGCTGACCAGGTCTAATAAAGACTTTTATATTCCAGATTCCTGGAAGTAAAGCTATTTCATTACTAATGCAGACTTTTGGAAAAGAACCAAGTGTTCACTAAACAAAGCTAGAAGCAATTTTTATTTCTAGTTTTCACCTGGTTTTGGTAGCTTTGATAGCTGGGTCTGACATACACGTATTTTGTTAGTTGAACAGCTGGTTCTTCTGGGCACTAATACAATAATTTTTCTTGGACAAGAATATTTCTTTAATTATGTTCAAATATTTCAACTGATGTCAGAATCTTCAGAGGATTTTTAAATAACTGGCTGGTTAAGCTTATTCAGTGACATGAAGTCATACTAACCACCTGAGAAACAGCCAGAGAGCTGAGAACAAGCTACTGCAGCACAACCACGGCACAAAGGTTTAAGCTGCTCCTTGAACTGCCCACAGGGACACTTACACAGAGGCAGCTTCTCCAAGTTTTCCTCCTTTCACTGAAAGGAGTTACCTTGATTAACACTGCACACCGGGGGCATTTCTGCCAATCAGCTAACAGAAACTGACCTTGTGAGACTAGTTCCACTGGCTATAATTAGTATAGCTGAATAAAACTTTAGGTTTTTTTCTTAACTGCCAGGTAGATCTTAAATCTGAACACAAATTTAATGGATGTTACAAAGATAACAACTGTCTGCTTGAAGCCACTGACATCTCAAGATGAAAGCTTCCTGAAGTGAGAGACTTACAAGCATGTGCAACTTGCAGTAGATTCGTGCAAAATATAAAAAGCCTTCTCAAGGCAAGTAACGAACATTCTTATGCTACTAAGAATATGCTCTCCATCAACACTTACTGAGTTTGACTTTCAACTTTGTGCAAAAATTTCAATGTCAATTCAAATTTAGAGTACCCTATAAAATCTATACTGTAGAATCTATTTAAGTTTCAAATGAAATTTGCAACATTTATCAGATATATTCTTATTTTTGGTGACTGTTTGCCATGGTTTTGCATTTTCTCCCTATTTCTGTAAAACAGTCACCACCCCCCAGGAAAGTTGTTTGTGAAATGTTTTACCAGTCAGACTTACAGTTAAAATCACGACCTTGGAATTCCTGAAGAAGCTGAATTGCAAATGTTTTTTTTTGTTTGCAAAGAAAATCCAGGCAGGCAATAAACAGAAACAAACTTACATTTTAAAAAATGCTACAAGTATACTAAATTCAGATAATGCATAATTACCACATTATAATATCCTGCTATGCGTAAGCCAAGTATTCAAACATACAGCAAGTTCTGAGAACTGAGCCAGCAATTTACTGCTGAGAATTTGGCTCTGTCATTGCAGGGAAGGATCAGTATTTAGCTGTAAAACTTTTACAAGCCACATCATAGTATACACAACATGTTTTACCTGATATGCATCCTTCTGATTAAAAGCTGATAGAAGCATTTGTTTGTCTCCATAATTGTTACAGTAAATTTTATTTTCAAGCCACAAAATGAGGTCAAAACAGCAGGACTACAACTAAGACACACCAGTTTCCAGAGTCAAGATACTTCTCTTGAAAAATGCACTTGTCCAGTTTGAAAGTTACTTCAAGAACAAGCTTGCCAGTTGGCTTCAGATACTCTTCTCTGGAAAAAGGGATCTTAATTTCTCTTGCAGAAGCAAGACCTGGCCTCAAATTCCATGAGGTATCTGCTTAACATCTGGCAATCCCAGCTCTACCTTGATTGTGACACTGGTTGCTGAACAGTAAAGCCTCGTATCAAGTTTCCTTCCACAGACATAAGCCAATGCTCAGATAAACTGCAATTTCGGGATCACCTGAATTTTTGTTACTCCTGTTTATTTTTATCCATAACCTACACATTATGTACACTCCTGGCAATGCCCAAGGAATCATAACTTGCACAGTCTTCACTATAAAAAGTGGTTTCAATTCAGGTTTGTTTAGATTACCAACATGTTTCATGGCACATATATAGAGATATTTCCATTATTATTTGATCTTTTGTTACTGGCCATTTAAAACCAGGTAGTGTAGGCCTTTTATGTACAAACCATCCTTCGACAGTACAATTTACAGTAATTCTATTACAAATCAGGTTGGTAGCCTGAGAGCAGTCTTACAAATTCCCATACCTCATTTTAATTAAGATTAGAAGTTTTATCTGTTAAACAGACACCGATTCTATGCAAATTGAGAATACTTGCTACTAGCATTCATTAACAGGAATAAAATTAGCTCTTCCATGATAAATGAACCATACCAGCAAAGTCCCTAGTAATTTTATCTCATGTCTCTTTTGACCTCTCAATCTATACATCCCTAATAGAAACATGGTATTTGAACATGAGCAGCAAGTGCCATGCAAAGTCATCAGAATTGTACCAAACTTCACCCACAGTTCTTTTTTTACAGCCTCAGACACGTGTCTTGAGGGTAAGTTGAAAAAGACACACACCAACAGCCAGCAACAACCACCATCTTCTGCCACGGAGTTTTGCAACCTCTGCAACAATGGAGGTGCAACCTTACCCACCCCTTTCACAGTTATAACTTCATTAGCTGAATCCACTGATGAAAATGAGTTTGTGAAAGGTCTGAAGTGCTTAACTGAAGTGAGAGAAACTTGTGCAGAACATCCTGTTGTTTATGGCAGTGAGGCAGCATCACCTTGAACTTAGGGCCAGTTGCTCCTCAGAGAATGTCCAATTCACAAGCACAGTTTAACTAAAAGATGACAACTGAAGTTGACCTTCACACCTCTTCCTATGTGGAGATGCACAGACAACTTGGTTTTTTCTGAGGCAACGACTAAAATGGCACAAGCTTCAGAAGAGCATATTTTAAAAAAAGAAAGAACAAAGAACAAACACAAACCAAACCCAAACAACAAAAAAACTGAACCCCACAAAAAACTCCACCCACTTAAAAAAAGCCCCCCCATACCCAGGAGCCCCCCTCTCCCTTCCCACAAAAAAACCAATCCAAAAATCAAACTAATAACCTGCACTAAAAGAAATCCTTGCTAATCCCAGCATGCAAAGCTGTGAACTGCCACAGCCCTGCATCTGCTTTGCCAGCAGCTGATGCATCTTAGCCCTCCAGAAGTCTCACTTGATGGGTCAGGAATTTCCAAGAGGGGGGGAAATCTGGAAGTTAGGAGCATAAACCCAAAGGCAAGCAATTCACACTTGCAGTGAATTGCAAGCCTGAGCTCACAGACACAAGGACACCTACAAAAAAAGGTGAATAATTTTAACCAAATAAATTTGAAGCACAGTCATCCCCACACCACTTTCTATTACATAGACTAGATCTCTGGGAGAGAGTTACTAAATTAATGAGAATTGAACTTGTTTAATCAGGTCTCCACAAGATTCTATTTGAATCTTCTGAGGATAACTCTAGTTCATGTTTAGACCATACTTTTTGATTCCTTTGCATCTTCAAAGCTTGCCATTTTCTGGCAAAACCTGTCATACCTCAAGACTCACTCTGCTCTAATCAAATTGCATTGGGTTTGCATGGCAAGGTTTGGGTAGCAGCATTGCTACATGTGTGGCTTCTGTGAGAAGCTGCCAGAAGCATTCCCCCGTCTTCACCCAGAGGGTGGTTGGGCACTGGAACAGGCTCCCCAGGGAAGTGGTCACTGCACCAAGCCTGACAGAGTTCAAGAAGTGTTTGGATGATACTCTTGGTCACATGGTGTGACTCTTGGGGATGGTCCTGTGCAGGGCCAGGGTCTGGACTCGATGATCCTTGAGGGTCCTTTCCAACTCAGAATATTCTGTGACTGATATTTTTTCTCTCCCATCCAGTTGAGGAGGGGAGTTATGGAGCAGCTTTGGTGGTCACCTGCTGTCCATCCACAACACAAATCAAACACATTCATAAGGCAACAGAAGATATCCAAAGGATACTTACAGTTAAAATTGGCTCCAGAGGTTTGGATGGGAAGACCTTTCTAAATACAAATCAGTATGGTCTTTTAAGAGTCATCAATTATTTAGGCTATGACAATCACTACAGCATTTGAAAAAGCATTACCCCTACATCCTTCAGCAGGTTAAATATATGCATCTCAAAACCATCTGCATTTTGGGCAAAGCCTAAGCAGAATGACCTTTTGGTCTATCCTGACTGTTCCAGTGAAACAAGTTTATCCTTCAAGAAACCAGTTCACCCAATGCATACTCTGTTCAGAGTGCTACAATCTAAGACTTTAACCTTCTGTAGCCAAGTCTGTGAACAGCTCCTTATTTTCACTTCTACTATCACAGTAGATTCAGCATTCAGCTTGGAAAAGAGGCTTCAGCTTCCTTCTTGGAAACTTACAGCACCAAGTTTGATTTCAAAAGTAATCTACTGGGAAACTAAGTAATGGAAGAATGGCATTACCTGCAAATACAAATATTTTCAAGTTGATATATTTGTCTTTGAAAAAAGTTTTTGCAAATTGCATCTTAAGATCTTGCCTCTGGTTAGATGCGGGACTAATCAGGAAGACTGCACATTGTTCAAAATGCTGGTTACTGCAATTAAACTAAGTTTAAGCATGCACTTAATGCTGCTTCTTCACTGGTTTCCTGGCTAAACAGGATCCAGATTTCTAGCAGAAAAGGAAGAGGTAGCATCAAGACTTCTTTGTTCTTCAGGAATAAAACTGTACAACCTACTTGATCTTTTCATTCCAGGCTTCACATAAAATATTCTTATTTTCTCACTTTTAATTCCTACTCACATTGATACAGCACTTTTCTTCTGAGACTACTCTTCAGAGTTTGATGAAAAGCAACATACAGATTAAAAGGATGACAAACACAAGCACACACAGTGGCCTAAAGCACTTAATTGTAAAGCCTCCTTTTCAGCTACTCAAGTCCTTGCAGAAGTTCAGTTACCACATTTAAGTCTCTGCGAGGTCTCTGGCTGAACCTCAATTTAGCCCTGGGCATTTCCTGAAATAAGAGGTGTATGGAGGACAGGAAAACAAAACAAGAGAGGATCATTAAATATATAATCCATGGACTTGCTCAAATATAAAGAAAGGTGCAAAGCTAACAGTAAAATAAGAACATACAATGATCATAGGTATAAGATAGCTATAATTCAGAAATGCTTGTCTCCCTCTCTAGTATTCAGATATAAAAAGCATGTAGAACATTTAACACCAAATATAAGAACATTTGAAGACCAAGCATCTAGTTAAAAAATTAGTTATGTATGCCTGTTTATTATATTATCACAGACTTCTAATAGCCTCCAAACTTACTCAATGCCCATGATGATTAAGCACCACGGTGTCTCTTCTTTGGT